>NW_004955416.1:9594905-9595891 GCF_000276665.1 Chinchilla lanigera | reverse complement strand
CTCTCAAATGCCTACTGATGTTAAATATTTTCACATATATTTATTTGCGTTTGTATTTCTTCATCTGAGAAGTGCATATTCATCTCAGATGCCCATTTTTGAATTGGGTCTTTAAATCTAGGGGGGGTCTGACTTTTTTTTTTCTTTTTTTTTTCAATTCTGAATATGTTCTAGGTATAAATCCTTTGTCTGAGGGACAACTGGCTAAATTTTTTCCCTCTCTGTGGGTTGTCTTTGTACTCTATTGATTTCTTTGGTGGGCAAAAGCTTTTTAATAGGATGAGATTTCCAATTGTTGATTTTTTTTTTTTTGTATCATTTCCTGTGCATTTGGGGTTTTGTTCATGAAATCTTTTCCTATACCCTTGTGTTCAAGTGTTCTGCCTATTTTCTCTACCAGCAGAGTTAGTGTTTCTGTTTTAATATTTAGATCAATAAACAGAGCCAAAAACAAAAATCATATGATCATGCCAATAGACACAGAAAAACCATTTGACAATCCAGCACTCATTCTTAATTGGAATAGATGGTCTTTACGTCAATCTGATAAAAGCCATCTATGACAAACCAACAGCCAACATTACACCAAAGGGTCAAACCTTAAAGCTTTCACTCTAAAATCAGGAACAAGACAAGCAAGAATGTCCACTGTCACCACTCCTGTTCTATTCAATTTAGTTCTAGAAACATTAGCCAGAGCAATTAGACAAGAAAAGGACAAAAAAGGAATAAAAGCCAGTGGTGGCATGTGCCTGTAATCCTAGCACTCTGGAGGCTGAGGCAGGAGGATTGTTGTGAGTTGGAGACCAAGCTGGGCTACAAAGCAAGCTCAAGGCCAGCTAGAACTGCATAGCAAGACCCTGTCTTAAAAAAAAAAAAAAAAAGAAATAAAGGCAGTGGGGATATAGCTTAGCAGTACAAATACCTGCCTGGGAAGCAAAAGGTCCTGAGTTTGATTCCTGGTACAAAAAAAAAAAAGGAATAAG
>NW_004955416.1:9586449-9594805 GCF_000276665.1 Chinchilla lanigera | reverse complement strand
GTCCCCCTGCTTCAGCTTTCCAGAGTGCTGGGGGAGCAGGGCTGTGCCGGCCCTCCCGCCTTGGAAAACATTGAATGTGAGCAAGTGAGACCTAGCAGTGACTTGTTAGGGCCACACTGCGAGTTAACGACAAAACTCCTAGGGTCATTTCAGTTTCTCTAATAATGTAGCAAATACTAATCATACTTACTGAGTGGTAATCATACTTACTTGCGTAATCTTACTTCAGTAATCAAACTTATGGAGGGAAGGAAGGAAGGAAGGAAGGAAGGAAGGAAGGAGGGAGGGAGGAAGGAAGGAAGGAAGGAAAGAAGGAAGAAAGGGAGGAAGGAAGGAAGGAAGGAAAGAAGGAAGAAAGGAAGGAAAGAAGGGAGGAAGGAAGGAAGGAAGGAAAGAAGGAAGGGGGAAGGGAGGGAAGGAGGAAGGGAGGTAGGAAGGAGGAAAGGAAAGGAAGGAAGGAGGGGGGAGGGAGGGAAGGAAGGAAAGGGAAGGAAAGGAGTGTGAAGAGTCTGCTCTCCTCTTTTTACTTTAATTTTTAATTTTTTTCAGACAGGGTCTCACTATTATAGTCCAGGCTGGCCTTGAACTCACTGTGTAGCCCCGGCTGGCCTTGAACTCACAGGGACTCTTCTGCCTCAGCCTCGCAAGTGCTGAGATTACAGATGTGCACCACCACACCCACTCATTTATTAAAATAATAGCTTTATTGAGATGTAATTCATTTCTTCCACTTTTATATATACAAAACCATTCCTATTGCCTCCACTTCTTTATTTCTTTGCCATTCTTTCCCTGACTTGTGGATTGATTGCTTTTTCTTAGAAATGGCTGTGTTAGAAAGTTGAACGCTTTGCACTGTCTCCATTTCCTCCCCATCATATCAGCCCACCTGAATCACTACGTGTTTTGTTCAGAGGGGTTTTCTGTATCCATTTTGCCTACACCGCTTTACATGTTCTCCCTGCTCCCCACCACAAATCTGTTCACATAATACGTATTACAGAACGTTCAGAAATACTCAGTGAGGGGAGAAAGAAATAGAGTTTTTTATAAAAGCAAATCTTATTTAGCATTTTGGAGGAAGAAGGGCTGCTGGGGATTTAACCGAAAGCCTCACATATCTAAGCATGTGCTCTATCACTGAGCTAAACCCCTAGCCTAGCAAGTGTTTCTTAAACAAGCTCTCATTCACTTACCTTAGTTCATTCACCTGTTACTCCTAGATCTTATCTTTCAATCCTTAAATTATATTAAAGGTTTTCAGGGGTTTGTTTGTTTGTTTGTTTGCTTGCTTGGTCTTTTTGAGACAGGGTCTCTATGCAGTTCAGGTGGGCCTTGAGCTCACTGTGTAGCCCAGGCTGGTCTCAAACTCGCAATAGTCCTCCTGCCTCAGCCTCCTGAGTGCTGGCATTACAGGCGTGCGCCACCACGCCTGGCTCTGTTAAAGGTTTTCTAGTAGCCTTTTCCCAGTTTAGTTTATCTTTTGTTACGGTTCCTGTGTCTTGAAGGTATGATATACTGGTTTCTGTGTTTTATAACCCTGTTAAGTTTTCCCTTTGCGTGCTTCTACCTTGCTTTTTATTTAACTACATTGCTATCCTACTGACTGAATTATGTTAACTTTTTGTTTATTTTAGTTGTGCTTCCTAACCTAAGATCAGAAGATACACCATGCCTTCTATCTATAGATCTATTTCATGTTTTGGTAAGTGTTCAGTAGAATTTTTTTGAAACTATCACGTTTATGATTTTGTATGCATTTTCTTCAAAGTCATACTCTTTTCAAGTTTATAAATTTGGTAAAGTTTAGTCTCTTTTCCTTTCTGTTTATAAATAGGTATAGATTTGATTCAGACCGTCAAAATACTTTAAAAATGAAAACATATTTGCCTTTTACTTTCTAATTGATCTTGTTCTGGTTGATTATATTAATTGGTGTGAAAGGGGTGAGCAAAACGTACAGGGAATATTTACGTGTAAAAATGTTTATCACAGTAAAAGACACGCGTTGCCATTAATCCCCGTAAAATTCCTTCCCTTCACTTCAGACATACTTATCCCATCATTCTGGCTACTCTCTGAAGCAGTTCTGGAAGTCCTCTTTCATGAGTGTCTTGCCAAGGTGTGATCAGAAATACGCTGGATGCTGCTGCCAAGTGCCGTCTAGTGGAAAGGCTGGCTGAAAAACACGCTGCGGTGTGTTCTCACCCACCTCACTCACCAGATCCGGCACAGTGCAATTTACGACTCATCCCTAAAGTCAAAATGACCATAAAAGATAAACATTTTGTTGCCTTTTGTTTGTGCCGGGAATTTTGTGGCTAGCAACCTTGCACTTGCTAGGCAGGCACTGTGCTGCTGAGCTATATCCCTGGCCCTAAGATAAACATTTTGAATGAATTCAGGATATCAAGATAGCCATGGCAGTGCAGCTAAAGACGCTCATGAAGAAGGACTTTCTAGACCTGCTTCAGAAAGTGGCAAGAACGATACGTGTGTCCAAAGTGAGAATATTGTCTGGGCGTGGTGGCATACTCCTGTAATCCCAGCACTCGAGAGGCTGAGGCAGGAGGATCATTGCAAGTTTGAGGCCAACCTGGGCTACAAAGTGAGTTCAAGACCAGTCTGAATGGCATAGTGAAACCCTATCTCAAAAAGACAAAAAAAAGGCAAAAAAATCCTCCAAAGTGCGTATTTTCAGGCAGATTAATGCTAATGTGCCTTTGAACTGTAATATGTGTTTTTTATTTACATATTCACAGTATTTTTATTATACCTCATATATATAAATTTTTTCTGATTCTGCATTATTCTTTCTGTCCCTGTCCCCTTTCCTTAATTTGACACTGTGAGCGGTCTTAAAACCATTAAATGTTTAGTGTCAGCCCTGGGTTATAGGTGCATCTGTGCTTTCCCAGGACACCTATGGACAAATGTGAAGTTTGAGCTTCTTGCAGAACTTTCCCCCTTGAAACAGTCTCATTCCTTTAAAACCACTGTTACAAAGAAAGCAGTGATGAGCTCGGAGCATGGAGTTGGTGGGTGGACTATGCTCAGCCGGCAACCCCCTCCCTCATTGTCTAGCATCCCTCATTACCCGGGCCTCTACTTGGTAGTGGTCAATCCTGACTCCTTTGGAACCTCCTGGGAAACGCTGAAAGAAAAAAAATGCTAATAACCAGGCTGTATCCACAGGTGTTCTAATTGGGTTAGACTGTGTTGAGGCCTGTGTATCAGTGTTAAGTTCCCTGAGTGATTGTGGTGTTGAATCTTCCGTACTGCACAGCTGAGTACCACTACTTCAACCTAGAATAAGTAGGCACAGCAAATGGATAGCCAAGTGATGGTATCTGTCCTCTATTTATGGTGCATTATACTGTAAGATATTCTATCGAATTTCTAGGAAAAATATAGTGTTATTTTTTAAAAAATTGTGCTGGGCGTGGTGGTGCATGCCTATAATCTCAGCATTTGGGAGGCTGAGGCAGGAGGATCTTTGTGAGTCGGAGACCAGCCAGGGCTACAAAGTGAGCTCGAGGCTAGCCTGAACTGCATAGCGAGACCCTGTCTCCAAAAGGAAAAAAAAAAGAGCAAGTATAGCATTTGGTGTCCTTTGTATTTTGTTGTGAGGTTCATTCATGGTGGTCTTTTTTTTTTTTTTTTTTTTTGGTACCAGGAATTGAACTCATGACCTCCGGCTTGCCAGGCAAGCACTTATGCCACTGAGCTATATCCCTGGCCCCTATGTTGGTCTTTTTTTCATGGCCCAAGTTGATATCCATTTTCCCCTCATAGGTAGGTGCTGTGCTGGCATTTCCATCTTTGTATTGGGATGATACTGTCGATCTGCAGCCTTCATCAATTAGTTCCGCCTATAACCAGCTTTATCTCTTCCATCTGATCACCATGGCACATATACTTCAAATACTTCTTACAGTAGACACAGGTAAAACTCCCATTGGAGTGTTGGCTCTAAATAACATTTGTTCATGAAAAATTAATTATGCTTGTGATTAATCGCATTATGTATTTCTAAGCCCTATGTGTCCTTTGTTGGATGGTTATTCATTTGTTGTTTTGTTTTTTGGGGACAAGATCTTGCTGTGTAGTTCAGGCTGGCCTTGAGCTCACTGTGTAGCCCAGATTGTCTCAAACTCATGACAGTTCTCCTGCCTCAGCCTCCCAAGTGCTGGGATTATACATGCCTGGCCTCATTTGTTTCTTTACAGATGCCATTGGAACAGGGAAAGGTAGAGTAAGTATGAAAGTGATAATTCCCTGACACCACATCCTCTGCTCTGCAGATATCCAGGAAAATGTTTGGAACTGCTTTCCCTTTTATTCAAATTCCTCATTCTCGGGGCTGGGGATTTGGCTTAGTGGCACAGCGCCTGCCTGGCAAGCGCAAGGTCATGAGTTCGATTCCCAGTACCGGAAAAAAAAAAAAAAATCCTCATTCTCAAGGTCTGTCCAAGGTTTAGCCCTATCTGACTACTTTCAACCTTTTGTTAGCCTGTCCATGAAACTGTTCTTCATTAAAATATTCAACTAATTTGTTTACCTTGTAGTTCTCACTTCCAGTCATATTTTATAGTTCTTTGTACTTATGCCTTCTTCTTCTACTTCTTTTCCTCCTTCTCCTTTCTGTCTCATCCTCATTCCCTAGGTTAAGTTTCCTAGACACAGAACAAACTTCAGAATCCTCCCGTTTGACCTCAAGTACCTAGCAACCTTCGCTACCCTCAGCAAGTGCTCATTAAATGTTTTTGAATAAACATTCATTTGAAAATATAACATTTTGAAATTGCAATTGTCCTTTTAGAGTGTGGTCTTTAATAAAAAAAAGTCTGGGTCTGGGTAGTAATGACCAACAAGAGCTACTAAAAGTTCAGATAATTTAGATGACAAAGTCAATGGCAGTAGAATAAAATACACCACAATTACATACTCATTTACCCTTAGATCCACCAGTTCCACTTCTAAGAATCTGTCCCAGCTGTTTGCAGTAGCACATGCCCACAGTCCCACTTAGGCCCAAGACTGAAGCAGGGGGATCACTGTAGCCCAAGAGTTCAAAATCAGCCTGGGCAACAGAGCAAAACCCAGTCAAAAGAAAAGAGGAAGAGAGTAGAGACTATGAATCTATCCCCAGGCTTAGCTGATAAAATTATGAAATTGTGTAAGTGTAACATATTTATTGTGGCATTTTTTGAAATATCAAAAGATCAAAAACAATTTACCTATCTATCATTGGATGGGTGATGTAACCTATGGTATATCCATATAATGGAATGCTGTGAAGGTATAGAAGACAATGAGCCAGCCGTGGTGGCGCACGCCTGTAATCCCAGCACTTGGGAGGCTGAGGCAGGAGGATAGTTGCAAGTTCAGGAGCAGCCTGGGCTACAAAGTGAGCTCAAGGCCAGCCTGAACTGCATGGCGAGACCCTGTCTCAAAAAGAAAAAAAAAAAGAAAACAAGGAGTAAGATCTACTGAAGTGAAGTGATCTCAAGGTATATTATTAAGGAGAAAAAACCAGAGTACGGAACAGTAGTTACAATGTAGCTCCTTTTGTAAGGTAATTTATGTGTATATGTGCTCACATATGTTCATATTTGCTTATGTTGTTTATGAAAGAAACAAAAAAAAAGAGAAACAACAGAAGTATTAGCCAGGCATAGTGGCACACCCCTGTAATCCCCACAGTCAGGATGCTGTCATAGGAGCATTCCTACCTGGCCAACCTTGGCTACGTAGCAAGACCCTGTCCAAAAAGGCCTCTGTGTTCAATCTTGCATGGTGACCTGGCCTCACACTGCAGGATGTAACTACTTTTTCTACTTTGAACTTGGCCCGCACTCACTCTGCAGAGCCTGTTTCTTTTCCTGTCTTTAATAAAACTTGGACCATTTGCACTTGTCTTGACTAGTTCTTTGCTCAGGACAGAAAAAAACTAGAAACCACCTCTAGGTGACTCCAGCACCCAAAAACCCGGTAACAGTATGTGTGTGTAATGCTAGCACTTGGGAGGCTTAGGCAGTAGCATCAAAAGTTCAAGCCACTCTGGGCAATTAGCAAGACCTTGACTCAAAAAATTTTAAAAAGCTGGGCAGAGACCCTAAGTTCAATTCCCAGTACTGAGAAAAAAGAAAAAGCAAAACAAAACTCAATTTAAAAATGTGTTGCCAGACCTGGTGGCACATGCCTGTTGTCCTAGCACTTGGGAGGCTGAGACAGGAGGATTGCCATGAGTTCAAGGCCAGCCTGAACTACATAGCAAGACTCTGTCTAAAAAAAAAAAAAAAAAAAAAAAGGAAAAAAAAAATATATATATATAGCTAAGCATAGTGATACACATTTGTAGCCCGAGCTACTTGCAAGACAGAAGGATCATGAACCCAAGAGTTTGAGGCCAGCCTGGGTAACAAAGGAAGTCCCTGTCTCAGGGGGAAAAATAGCAAAAAACCTTAACAGATACCTCACCGAAGAAGTACAAAGGGCCCTCAATCATGTGAAACCATGTTCAGTGTCTGCACATCACAGGGAAGCAATTCCCAACCCCAGACCATGGATCAGGAGGGTCCGTGGCCTGGCAGGCACTGCAGCAGGTGAGTAGTTGGCAGGCAGGCAAAGCATCACATGTCCAGTCACTCCCGTCACCCCAGTTACCGCCTGAGCGCTGCCTCTTGTCGGAGCACTTGGTGGACTAAGGTAGGAAGATCACTGTGGAAGTGGGTCCTTAACAAGATCTTCTTTGGAAAATTAACATGATCATGATGGGGCCATGCGTCCTGTGTCTCATTGTGAGGTGGACTTGAATCACCACTGGTACAGGCATCACTGTCTCATTTGGCAGCTTTTGACTAGTTTTATTAATAAAAAGACCACTAAAAGTGATTAGATCCATGTGTACCATTAGTGATACACGGCCCCGGATAGGACAGTCATTTCTATACCACTGGTGGTTCAAGCTGGTAGTGATGTGTTAATGTGCTCGCAGTATTCGAGATAAGACAGAATCACTCAGGGTAATTTTAATCATGACTATTCAGACGAATTAATGCATAAGCAAAAGCATTTTATTTTATTTTCATTTATTTAATTATTTTTTGGTACCGAGAATCAAACTGAGGGCCTCGCGCTTGCCAAGCAGGCGCTGCACCGCTGAGCTACATCTCCAACCCAGCAAAAGCATTTTAAAACAAGAGAGTACTATTCAAATGTGCCATAACCACCCCTCACAACAGATAGAAAGGTGGTGTTGCTATCTCCATTTTAATACAATAAAACTGAAGTTCCGAGCTTAAATGACTTACTCAGAGGTAAGGGGCAAAGTTGACAGGTGGAACAAGTTGTAGAACCATTAAATTGGAGTGTAACTTGTAGACTGGATAACATTCATAAATTCAGCTTGCAAAATTTCTTTTTCAGGACTGCCCCTTTGTCAGGGTGAAGGAGACAGTGAAGAGGCTCGTTGTGCATCTTCTTTCTTTGTGGAAATTTCCCAGTACATCAGCGGGTGAGCAGTGGGCTATTAGTCTTGTGTACTGTGGTTTCAATTTAATAATTTCACTTTTTTTTTTTTGAGACAAGGTCTCACTATGCAGTTCAGGCTGGCCTTGAGCTCACTTTGTAGACCAGGCTGTTCTCGAACTCACAACATTCCCAGAATGTCAGGCCCCGATCGCTGGTGGTCTAGGGCTTATATGGGATAAGCCAGCAGGAAGTACAGAGGCAGAATGGCTTGGCAGTTGAGGATTGGTTTATACAATGTGCATCGCAGTGAGCAGCTGTTCCTAAGAGACAGGAGCAACCAGAACTGGAATAGGAACTATCACCTGGACAACTAAGAAACTGAAATATACTAGCTGGGGGCCACTTGTACCTGTATATGACGTATTTTGATTCTTCTTTTTCCCAATCCCCCTCCCCTCCTTTCAACCCCTCTTCCCCTCCCTATTTACAAAGCTTTGTTTCCATTTTATTCTTGATCATTTTTTTCCTTTTCCCTTCCTTCCTTTCCTCCTTCCCCTTCCCTCATTCCTCTTTTGAACAATTTCTTCCTATTTCACAATACCTATTATACATTTTGGTCTGTATTTACTCTTTCAAATTCTTATTTACTCTTTCAGATTCTTGCACCAGGGAGAGAATGCAATATTTATACTTGTGTGTCTGATTTATTTCAGTTAAGAGTATGGTTTCAGGGTGCATCTTTTTACCTCGAAATGTCTCAACTTCATCCCTCTTTATGGCTGAGCAGTATGCCATTGTATTAAAAAAAAAACACATCATTTTCATCCATTCCTCAGTTGATGGGCATTTGGGTTGTTTCTAAGATTTAGCTACTACAAAT
>NW_004955416.1:9567074-9583904 GCF_000276665.1 Chinchilla lanigera | reverse complement strand
TTTGGTTTTGGTTTTGGTTTTGGTTTTATGTTTGGGTTTGGGCTTGGGTTTGGTTTTTTGAGGCAGGTCTTGCTGTGCAGTTCAGGCTGGCATTGATATCACTGTGTAGCCAAAGCTAGCCGGGAACTCCAAGCGATCTTCCTGTCTCAGCCTCCCATTATTTTCTTTTTAGCAAAGATAGTTGCTTCATTGAGTTTTTTTTTTTTTTTTAGGTTTTTGTTTAGCTTTGTTTTTGACCTGTACTTAGGAAAAAGAAGAGAGTAGTAGTTCTGTGCTTAAAAATCTACATCATAAATATCCGTTTTTAAGTGCTTAAAAATTTAGTGGGTACTAAGTTATTTAAATGTTTGTAGTTTCCACAGGCGCTGTGTCTTAAAATCTAGTGTTGGTCTAATGCAAGTGCTTTGTCTCCTAGCTGCGCTGGGCACAGTGCTCCAGGCTGGTACTTGTGGGCTGCCTTAAAGAACGGCATCACCCCTTACCTTCGCTGCGCTGCCCTCTTCTTCCACTATGTACTCGGGGTGACTCCACCTGAAGAGCTGTTTACCAGTAAGTAGGAAAATAAAGTCACACAGTAGAAGACTAAGACTTTCTTTCCTCTGTTATCTTCACCAGACATAATGGTGCATGCCTATAATCCTGGCACACTTGGGGGGCTGAAACAAGAGGATCACAGTGAGTTCAAGGCCAGCCTGAGCTACATGGCAAAACCCTATCTCAAAAAGAAAAAAAGATTGCATAGTTAGAGCAGATACACTGATTCTCTGCTCTCTACCTCTTTCATCTGTGTTCACTCTAAATGTGTGTCCCTTCCCTGATGCAGGTTACAAAACAGCCAAAAAAATCAGATTAACCTCACAGTGTGCAAGTCTTTCTGTTGGCTTTTGTCAACGTATAGTTTCTGTGCTTACGTTTATAAAATACCTATATGCAGAAAATAACTGATAGGATACATAGGAAATTAGAGACATGGGCTTTTAAGGAAGAGAGTTTTTGGATAGGTGGGAAGACTTCACTGTATACTTTCATATCTTCTTGCCTCTAAATCTAAGCCAAAGTTGAGGTTGTCTTACAGCTTTGTGTGGGTAAAAACCAGAACACTTGTGTAATTTTGGAAATCACCAGAATTGTTCAGTGATTCTTCCTTTTGTCCCTTAAAAATAAACTGACCAGGTTACCTTTATCAGAGAGTATATCCAATCAGGTTCTGTCGTCAGTCTGTGTAAAGTCTTGCATTCCAAGTGAGCACTATTATAGATCTGTTGGAGCACACACCAGAAAAATCACATATTTATTTATCTGATAGGTGCCACAGAAAATAAAGTTCTTTTTTATTGGGAGAAAACCAAATCTAAATAAATAAATTTATATAATGTCAAATGGTGATACATACTACAAAGAAAAATAAAACAGGCCGTGGGAATCAAGCGCTAGGACGCGAATGAGAACTCTGTGATAGGTGTGCACAGAGGAGGCGTTGAACAGATCGCTGCATGGGTTGAACTGCTCGAAGAGGTGAGTACTGCTGAGCAGGAGGAAAAATAAACAAAGGCTTTGCTTGGCATTTCCTAAGAACAGGAAAGGCGTCGCCACAGCTAAAGGGAGGGTAGCAGGTGCCTGTGGGCATGTCCCCTAGGGCCTTTCTGCCATGATGGGGACTTTGTGTTTTATACTGTTGATGGGTAGACTTTCTTTTTTTGTTTCATTTGTCTTTTTTTGTTGTTGTTTTTTTTTTCCGGTATCAGGAATCGAACTCACGACCTTGCGCTTGCCAGACAGGTGCTGTGCCATAGAGCTAAATCCCCAGCCCCTGTTTTGTTTGTCTTTTTGAGAGAGGGTCTTGCTGTGCAGTTCAGGCTGGCCTTCGGCTCACTTTGTAGCCCAGGCTGGCCTTGAACTCGCAGCAATCCTCCTGCCTCAGCCTCTCAAGTGCTGGAATTACAGGCGTGTGCCACCACGCTCGGCGTGGATAGACTTTGGAACCTCTAATGATCAGAGTAAGTCAGATTTGAGGTATAAAAGGATTGCTGTGGCTTATTTGCCACCCACAGTTTTTATAATGTACAAACTAGATTCTCTATGTAGACTATAGAAATGAGCATGAACAGTGAGAAAACACTGTTAAATTGCCTGGGTAAAATGATATGCTTATTCAGCATATTTGTATTCTCTTGCAGGTTCCGCGGAGGGAGAATACAGTGCACTGTGTAGCTATCTATCTTTACCCACAAATTTGTTCCTGCTTTTCCAGGAATACTGGGATACTGTAAGGCCCTTGCTCCAGAGGTACTGTGGGAGTAAAATGTCATTGTTGGGTTACTGTCCAGTTTGAAATTTTTAAATTATAATTATTTGCTAACCTTTTAGATTGGGTGTCATTGTTTAAAGATCTGGCAAAAGTACAGGAGGTTCCTAATTCTCACACTTAAGGAGTGAAGACAAAACCAACAACTATAGGCAGACAGAATTTGTGCTTGCTCTTCCTTGACTATAGTCTGTTCCTCTTATTTATTTTCCCCACAGCGGATGTCTAATTCCAGTTTTGAAATGGTGTGGAGCTAGATGTGGTGGTATATGCGTATAATCCTAGCACTCAGGGAGACTGAAGCAAGAAGATCGAGAAAATTCCAGCCTAGCTGTCTCAAAATAAAAATAAGCCGGGTGTGGTGGCGCACGCCTGTAATCCCAGTACTCGGGAGGCTGAGGCAGGAGGATTGCTGCAATTTTGAGACCAGCCTGGGCTACCCTTGTACAGCATCTTCTGCCCATGACTCCAGCTCTTCTCTGGTTGCAGTAACCACTGACGAGCCAACTGTGACTCCAGTATCCACTGGTTACGCTGGCCCCTGGCGCCTGTCTCACCACCCTTTCCCTTTGTTCGAACCCAGCCCGGGCTGAGGGAGTGATGTTTAGGGTGCCTTGCCTTTTTTCTCAAGGCTGGCTTCTCAGGCTGTCTTTCTAGCCTTTTTCTTTTTCTTTTTTATTTTTTTCTTATGGATTTAGAGATTGACATTAGTGGTGCTCTAGCACTGAGGTACTCCTGCAACCCACAATATAAATCTCCAGAAGAGTCATCTTTCTCCTGTGATCCTGGTGATTGAGCCCATGACCTCATGCTTAGCCCCTATCACTTTTATTACCACTTCCTAGTATTAAATTCCCTCTTATTTAGGAACTTAGAATGGTTTCTGATTTTGTAGTTAGATCTTAACTGATAAAACCCTTGTTTTAAAAAATGAATTAAGGGGCTGGGGATCTAGCTCAGTGGCATAGTGCCTGCCTGGAAAGCACAAGGTCATGAGTTCGATTCCCACTACAAAAAACAGAAAATTAAGTTAAATTTAAAAATGAATTAATAATGCCAGGAGAGCCGGGCGTGGTAGTGCACACCTGTAATCCCAGCACTCGGGAGGCTGAGGCAGGAGGATTGTAGGTTTAAGGCCAGTCTGAACAACACAATGAGTCCCTGGTTCCAAAAGAATGAAACAATAAAATAAATAAAAACAAGTTTTAAATGTAACTAATAAGAGAAGGAAAAATAATAAACACAAAAAGATGAGGAAGAAGAAAGGGACAAAATGTAAGGTAAAATGAGTGAAAGAAGAACATGGAGAGAAGGAAAGAAAGAACTGGAGAGAGCAGCTCATAGACGAGCATTGTGCTGATGCTGTGACAAATCGGTGCTTTTCCCATGTCCACGTGCAGGTGGTGCACGGACCCGGCCTTGCCGAACTGCCTGAAGCCGCAGAGCGCCGTGGTGAGGTTGGTTTCCCTTTCTCTGTGCACGAGTTTCCTGCCATAGTTGATTGGTTTTGCCCGCTTTCTATTCTGCTTCCTTCAGGCTCAGTACAATACGTTGTTTCCTATGTCTCTCTTAAGTTTTTCCCATAAATTGGATTCTTCCTACAATTGATTTTTCTTGGAGTATGTGTTTCACCTCTTAAGTCGTTCGAGAATAAGGATGGAATTATCCCCTTACCCCCTTGTCTTCCTGTGTGCCTGGAAACTAGCCCCAAAACTTTTCTTCATTCCTCATCTCCATTAAGTTTGGCTCTGTCCGAATCTACCACTTCCTTCTTCAAATACCGTTAAATATCACCTTCTCACGAGGCCTGTCCTTGCGTACCCTCATTCCTGTGCATGTGCCCACATATACCAGCCACACCCCTAATGATTGAGCAAGGATGAGGACTGTGTGTTTATCGTCTTCACTTTCACTCTGGACCCTGGTTGTCGTATGCACAGTGTCTCTTTTTTTTGTTTTGTTTTGTTTCCGGTACCAGGAACCGAACTCATGACCTTGCGCTTGCCAGGCAGGTGCTGTGCCACTGAGCTAAATCCCCAGTCCCCACAGTGTCTCATTTTTATTCGAATAGGATTACTTTAATAAACAGGCAGAGGAATTGGTCCACAACTTTAAATACCAGCACTAGTACCATTGTTGTATGGATAAAACTAAAGTTATGAGACAGTGTAC
Organism: Chinchilla lanigera; assembly: GCF_000276665.1. Classification (NCBI taxonomy): domain Eukaryota; kingdom Metazoa; phylum Chordata; class Mammalia; order Rodentia; family Chinchillidae; genus Chinchilla; species Chinchilla lanigera. Next base: position 9,579,427 of record NW_004955416.1, on the reverse strand, counting down.
ATTTGCCTTCTTTTCTGATCTCTCACCCCTTGTACCCTTTTTTTGTTTGTTTGCTTTTTGGTACCAGGAATCGAACTCAGGACCTTGCGCTTGCCAGGCAGGCGCTTGTGCTGCTGAGCTATATCCCTGGCCCTCTTGCACCCTTTTCATTTCCACTCTAAATGTGCATGTGCTACTTTCTCCTATACCACTACTTTAATGAGAATAGATCAGCTCTTGTGCTCAGAGGCAGCAGTATTCACATCACTGAGTACAAAGAAAAAGTTTACTATATGGATACATATTTTTAATTAGTAATCTCACACAATTTTGTCTTTATTTCAGGTCATCTTGTGCCATTTACACATCTATCCCTAGCATGCTATTAAATACTCTGAAAGATTTGAAAGCGGTAATACAAATTGTTTGGTCATGAGTAATTTACAACCTAGTTGTATACATAAAACTCAAGATATGACCTACAGCATCATGTTGCATGGAATGTACCATTAATGGTATAGAAATTTAAAGAAGAGATCTATTTATTTGGTGGGGTGAGATAGGGCCTCACTATGTAGCACAGGCTGGCCTTGAACTTGAGGCAATCCTCTTGCCTCTGTGCCACCATGCCTGGCTAAGAAAAGGTTCTTTTTTTTTTTTTTTGTCTTTTTGAGACAGGATCTCACTATGCAGTTCAGATTGGCCTTGAGCTCACTTTGTACCCCAGGCTGGTCTCGTATTCACAAAGATACCCCTGCCTCAGCCTCCCAAGTGCTGGGATTACAGGCGTGCACCACCATGCCCAGCCCAGAGATTCTTTTTTTTTTTTTTTTGGTACCAGGAGTTGAAACTCAGGACCTTGGATTTGCCAGGAAGGTACTTGTGCCACTGAGCTATATTTCCAGCTCTAAGAAAAGATTCTTAATGAGGCAGATTTAAACTTAGCTATAGGATTATAGAATTTAAGTTGACAGGTATTTAAGGAGAGATTCCATGCTACTCTCATAATCCAGGACATAGAGACAGCTCTCTTTTTTATCACTAGTGTGGTGAGAATGAATAATAAAACAGAATTTTATTGTGTATTAAATACTAAGTATATTTTTTTTTTTTTTTTTTTTTTTTTTTTTTTTTTTTTTTTTTTTTTTTTTTTTTGGTTTTTCTCCGGTACCGGGAACCGAACTCACAACCTTGCGCACGCCAGGCAGGCGCTTTTGCCACTGAGCTAAATCCCCAGCCCCAATACTAAGTATATTATGTTTTAGTTCAGTATCTCCTTTACTCTTCAGCAGTTCTGAGTTCCCTTCATAGTATTATTTATATTTAAGTGATAAGTTCATTTAATGTTTCTCTTCATTTTCGTTCTCATTACTAAATTGGTGTGCTCATGACTGGAGTAATGTGTATCATTGTCAGGTTTAGGTTCAGACACTTGAAAAGTGTTGAAGAATTTAGAATTTGTAACCAAGTTGGTCTGATTTCAAAGGCTGTGTTAACTATTATGCGATCTTCCTAGACAAGTCTAGAAATCTAGCTAGAATTTAGTCTTAGGAAATAGTGGGACCTGACTGAGTTTGGGAAGGAAGCCAGGAATTCCAGGATGAAAGATTTAGAATTCCAGGATGAAGAGTTTGAATATAATCTACTCAGCAGTGGGATTTTCTTCGGAGTACAATTGTGGATCGTTTTGGGGTCCATCGTCCCATCCCGTGTCCCCCCCCCCCCCCTTGGACTTGTTGTTTTGTTTTGTTTTGGTCAAACCCATGACCTCACACGTGATAGCCACGCACCCTACTGCTGAGCCCCACCCCCAACCTCCTTTTGTGATTTTTAAGATACTCTTCTGTTACCTTGGTCAGTTTTTGCTCTGGGCTTTCTCATCAAATTGCCCTTTAAATCCCGTGTCTAGGTACCCTAGAAAAAGAAATAGTTTAATAGAGCTTCCTGATGACTACAGCTGCCTCCTGAATCAGGCTTCTCATTTCCGGTAAGGGTAATTTGTGTGTGTGTGTGTGTGTGTGTGTGTGTGTGTGTGTGTTTATGTATATTTTAAATCTTCTTGAGTTTGCATTGGTCTCTAGTACTACTAACAAATTTACTTTTCTAAACATAACCATTGTGTACCCTCTGTTATCAGGGATGATCAATCTTTTCCCCCCCTGTACTAAGAATAGAAGCCTTTGCACTTAGCTACATTTCCAGCCCTATTTTTTCTTTTGAGACAGGTTCTCATTAATTCACTAAATTGCCCAAGCTGGGCTCAAACTTGTGATCCTCCTGCCTCAGTCTCCCAGAATGCTGTGATTGTAGATGTGCACCCCCACCGCCAGCTCGTCAGCTTTCTTTTTTAATTGAGATGAAATCCACATAGCTTACAATTAACCATGATAAAGTACACAATTCAGTGGCTTTTAGTATATTCACAATGCTATCTGGCTACTACTTCTCTCTAGTTTTTTTAGCTTTTCCATCATCCCAGGCACTTTGTACCCATACTAATCGCTTTCCATGCCTATATCAGTCAATCAGCCAGTGCTTACTAGAGAAACATGTAATATAATATACACAAATATATAAGAATTTACACACATCTGTAATCCCAGCACTCAGGTGACTGAGGCAGGAGGACCATCGCAGGTTCGAAACCAGCCTGGGCTACAAAGTGAGCTTAAGACCAGCCTGAACTGCAAAGCAAGACTGTCTCAAAAAAGACCGCCCCCCACCCCAAATGTATAAAAGTGGCTTAGAGAGGCCGTCCACAGGGTCGGTGTGGAAGAGCACAAAAGGTCGGTCTGTCTTTGCGCTGGAGATCCAAAGGATCCAGTCGAAGGCCTGGAGCTCAGTATAGTGTCCCTGGGCCCTAAGTCTCTTGGGAGGTATTAAGGAAGAATCATCTAATGAAATGCTTCCTTGCTGTAAGAGCTGACCCTGCTGGAAAGGGCCCGGGATGCGAGCGTATGTTCTTGTTAACTATATCTATCGTGCTTTTTCTATTCTTCCACCACACTGGCTGTTCCTTTCCTCTGGAGGTGTCCACGGTCAGCAGATGATGAGCGCAAGCATCCTGTCCTCTGTCTATTCTGTGGGGCCATACTGTGTTCTCAGAACATTTGCTGCCAAGAAATCGTGAATGGGGAAGAGATCGGAGCTTGTATTTTCCACGCCCTTCACTGTGGAGCGGGAGTCTGCATTTTCCTCAAGTGAGTAGTGAGTGATATGAAAGGCCTTAAGGAGCACAGGGAATGTGGGTCCGTGCTAGAGGCCATTATGGTGGGGCAGTATGTTGGAAATGATTGATCTGTTACTCAGAGGAAGTTGCGTTTGAGAAGATTTACAGAATAAATAGTAAAAAAGAGTGGGATTCTATACACTTTTGTTATTTGTAGAAAATCTTAAATAAATTTTGTATTAATGACTCTGGAATTGTACAATATTCAGGTAGGATAAAGAACTTGAGGTTCTAAAACAGATTTTGTACAGTACATGTAAATTGTTATTTCAGGTTATCCTTTGGGTGTTTTTATCTTCTTCATTTCTTGTATCAACCCACAATTTCCCCTAGCCTTTCAACAAAAGACTGAAAATAGAACAGTAGTCACATATATTAATGGAAGAAGAGTGTAAATTGCCTGAGAGCAGTGAAATTCAAAGTGGCTGTGTAGACATTCTCTTTCTCTTCTCCCCATGTAATGCAGCTTCTATTTGCGTAAACCCAGTTAGTCTCGCTAACTACGGAATATGTTACTATTCAAAGGCATCTTTTGAACCAAGAGAGAAGAATGCATAGAAGCCAAACCCAAATACCTGTTTTCTTCTAGAGAACCCACACCTGTTCCAACTTTAAATGACTTCTGTTTATCATTTCTCTCTGTAGTACTTATCCATTTCTCTGCTGTAGGAGTCCCAAATGTCTTCAGTGACCTAGCAGTGGTTCTGTTGTTCTTGTTTTTGGTGGCATTGGGGATTGAATCCAGAGCCTTTAGACTGAGCGGCATCCCCAGCATTTTGTTTTGTTTTGAGACACGGCCTCACTATGTAGTTCTGCTGACCTTGAACTCGCTATGTAGCCTAAGCTGGCCTGGAACTCCTCCTCCCTCAGCCTCCTGAGAGCTAGGATTACAAGTGTGTGCTACCACACCCAGCCATTTTCTTTTAAACAAGTCTTGATAAGTTACCTATGCTGGGTTTAAATTTGCAATTCTCTGCCTCAGCCTCCCAGAGTGCTCGGATCACATATGTGTGCCACCAGGCCCATGCAGTGGTTGTTTTTAATCTGCAGCCTGTGTGGTCGGAGGCTGGCTGTCACCAGAAAAGCCTTTATGCTTCCCTAGGGTAACCGGCCTGCAGTTATTAGACTAGGATATCCAGTTCTTTTCTTGTATTATACTCTTTCTACACTCCGTAGACTGTAAGTTAGGAAATGGAATAAGAACCACAGCCATTATTAGAACAGCCTCTTCCCTCCTTTCAGTGTGTTCAGCCAGTATTACTGATGCCTTCTCTCTAAATCCACTGACCCTTTCCTGTTGCTTGAAGGAAAATACAGCAATACCTATTCTCATTTATTTAGACAACACAACTTAGTCTGTTCATCTATGTTTACATTGTCTTATACTGAAACTCCTAACTGGCCCTGGCTGTGTCTGCTCTCGGGATTGCCTCTGACGCAGTGCCGATCATCGCACACATGTACTTAACAGTGTTCCCTGTTGACTGTTTTCTGCTTCAGAATCAGAGAATGCAAAGTGGTCCTGGTTGAAGGTAAAGCCCGAGGCTGTGCCTATCCAGCTCCTTACCTGGATGAATATGGAGAAACTGACCCTGGGCTGAAGTAAGATTTTCTTTTAACAGGAAAGCTTCAGCTGGGCGTGGTGGTGCGTGCCTGTAATCCTGTCACTCGGGAGGCTGGGGCAGGAGGTTTGCTGCTAGTTCGAGGCCAGCCTGGGCTACATAGTAAGTTTGAGGCCAGCCTGAACTACATAGCAAGACCCTAGCTCAAAAAACAACAACAACAAAAAAGAAGTTTCAGTGAGTTCTTTGATGAGTTCTCCTGAGTTCTTTATTTTAGTCACATTATTGTATGTGGATGGTAGCTATTCTTTGTAAACCCAAAAGCTAATACTGAATATTCACAATTATTTGAATAGCTGTAAATTTAAATTATTAAATGTGATTTCATTCTTTACATTCTTTTCAGTAACTTTGCTTCTCCAAAATTTAACGAAAATACTTCTCCAGAGTTCTTAAGGATACCATATTTTTTCATTTGGGTTGGTGGTTTGGTTGGTTGGTTTTTAAGGTAGGGTCTCACTATACAGTTCAGGCTTGTCTCAAAACTCATGGCAGTCCTCCTGGCTCAGCCTCCTGGAGTGCTGGGATTCAAGCCTATGCCACCACACCCAGCTTGTTCTATTATTTTAAATCAATGTTTCCTCAGAATTACTTAGAGGATGTGATGCTGATATGTAAAAGAAAGAAATCTGGGGCTGGGGATATAGCTCAGTGGCATAAGCACCTGCCTGGCAAGCGCAAGGTCCTGAGTTCCATCCCCGGTACCACAAAAAAAAAAAAAAAAGAGAGAGAGAGAAATCTGTAATGCTACTGTAGAAGTTGGGTTCAGAGCGGATACTTGTTCCCATGTCAGTACTTAAAGCATTTATTGGCCAGCTGTATCAGCCTGTTTTGCTTCTGAGCATTAGAAGAACACTTAAAATCCTGAACATTTGTGTTTCCTTCCCTAGTAAGGAACAGAGGTCCTGCTCTTGGCTTTTTATGGTGAGGAGGTAAAGCCACTTTAACAGTAGTTCCAACAGCATACGAAGATTAAATATAATAATCTGTCTTTTAGTTTAAAATTTTGTTCTCTCTTTTTTTTTTTTTTGTCAGCACTAGGATTTAATTCAGGGCCTTTCCATTAAGCTACATCCTTGTCTTTCCCTGCCTTTTTATTTTTTGTCTTTGAGACTGGGTCTCGCTATGCAGTTCAGGCTGACCTTGAGCTCACTTTGTAACACAGGCTGGTCTTGAATTTGCAGTGATCCTCCTCCCTCAGCCTCCCGAGTGGTGGGATTACAGGCACACGCCACCATACCTAGCTTTGTTCTTTTTCACTATTGCTCAGAATGAATAGGCATCACTAGATGTGACTTGTGGCCTGTTGAATTGTATGGACTTGTTTTAGAAAGATACAAAGAAGCAGAGTTTTAAAATCAGTTAATTTAAATTAATTAAGCCAGACATGGTGGGGCACGCCTGTAATCCCAGCACTCAAGAGGCTGAGGCAAGAGGATTGCTTCAAGTTTAAGGTCAGCCTGAGCTACAAAGTGAATTCAAGGCCACCCTAAACTGCATAGTGAAACCCTGTCTTAAAAAGACAGAAAAAAAGAAAATTAATTGATTAAAATTAATTAAGCTAGCTGAGATTCTTAAATGCTTCAAGGAATGATGATTTTACAGTTCTCTACTACTTGCATCAGCCAAACTTCAGTCATTTTGGATGAGTTCTTGCACAGTGCTACAAGCTGCAACCCTAGAATTGAGGCAAAGCTATTTTATCTCAATATTTGCTAACCCAGGCATAGTGGCAGTGCCCATAGTCCTGGCTGTTCAGTGGGGTGAAGCAAGATCAGTTGAACCCAGGAGTTTCAGGCAAACCTGGACAACCCAGGGAGATGCCGCCCTATACCAAAATAAAATACATAAGTAAATACATGCTAAGCAGAATGTAACTTGAGGGTTTTGTGTTAGGCCTCAGACCTAACCTCTTCTGAACAGAGACTAGAAATTAGAGCTGGATAAGCTATTTGAGGTCAGAAAGCCATTAGAGCCCATTCCAGCTAACCACCGAGAACAAAATAATGCTGCTTCACATTATAAACCTCACTGGACATTTAAAGTAGGACCCGTTATGCCTGTGATAAACTTGGCCCGTTTTCTCAGTTGTTAAGGAATAAATTTCTACTCTTAACTGAGTAATACACTGTATTGAATTCATAGTGATTAGAGGTGAAGAGATAGCCCTTTTAAACCCCTGACCTGGATCCTCCCAGCTCCAGAAACACTTCCCCAAAACATACTGATTTAGACTGTAAAGATGTAGCCGTTAATGCAAACTCTTTTTCTCTCCTTCATGGAAGAAGGGGCAATCCCCTCCATCTGTCTCGTGAGCGGTATCGGAAGCTCCACTTGGTCTGGCAACAACACTGCATCATAGAAGAGATCGCTAGGAGCCAGGAAACTAATCAGATATTATTTGCATTCAACTGGCAATTACTGTGAGTTCCCGCTCTGCCTCAAGACAATCATGAATGACAGCAGTAATAAAGACTGATTTAAAATTATGGATAACCTGCTGAGGGCTGGGGAAATATTGGAGAGTTGCTACGTGTCTACTTTCACTATTGGAGTACTGTTTTCAGTCAGCAAACATGTGCTACAAGGGAAAAAGGACATTGATTAATGTACTTTATTCTCTAGAACACTAAAGAAATGCTTGTCCAACCCAAGTTTCTGCTTCTGATAATGTTTCCAGAAAAGTCGTTCTCTTTTACAATCTGTCTACCTGGTAAGTGAAGTCACACCAAGCAGTTGTGCACATTTTCATGTTGATTAACTCTTCTGCAGTTTTGTATTTGTTTTCCCAAGTGAAGCTCAGCCAGCATCGGGTCACTGACAAGATTCTGAGTACTTGTAATGGTCTTCCTTGCAGCCGAAGAGAAATTGCAGAAACCATGCATTACATTTCTATTGAGAAAGATTTCAAAACAGTAAATTTCATGTGCCAGGTGGGCATGGTGGCACACACCTGTAATCCCAGACTCAGAAGGCTGAGGCAGGAGGATTGCTGAACATTCAAGGCCAACCTGGGCTGGATAGTGAGTTCAAGGCCAGCCTGAATTGCATAGTGAGACCTTGCCTCAAAAAAAAAAAAAAAAAAAAGTAAATTTCAATATTTTTCCTTTAAATGAATATCCTTAATGTGCCACCTGCTACTGTAAGCCAGAAATTAATGTGAATCTCTTGAAGGACAGAGAGGAGGTGCTGCCAGTGTGGATAAGGGTCTCTCCCACTGTAGGCCTAGAGAACAGTTAGGGTCATGTATTCATCATTCATTTCTCATAGTACAAAGAACCTGTGGTCCTCACCTCTTGACTGCAAATAGCTTGTTGAGTTTGCAGTTATACTGTATACTTTGCAAAGGCAGTTTCTACAGTAAGTTCCCTTATCTCCTGATGGTGGTACTAACAGTACCATCCTATTTGACCCCTAAAAACCTGTTGCAATTCTGGTGTACACTCTTTGTAGAATGAGATCAGAAAATCCCCCCCCCCATGAATGGAACATAGCAACTGTAAATTAGAACATCAGATTTAAGCCGATTCTGCCACTTTCTATGTCTTTGTAAAAGACAGGTCCTTGATTGGTTATCTGTGCGCAGCCTTACATAAGTGATTTCTAACTAGTATAGAGAGCCGAAAAAGCCCAGTGATCAGCCGTCTGTGTCCTGTTACAGCGTGCTCCGGATGAGCCATCTTGTTTATAAATAATAAAACTCTACCAAATCTGTGCATAGACTTCTTGGTTCTTGGCTTTAACTTTTTATATCAAGAAATTATGATCTAAAACAGCAGACAGACAATGAATTAAAACTGTCCACTATAGCTTCTGTTGTCTGAGGTAATGTGAGCAGTTTGAAAGATGCTGCCTGTGGCTACTTCTGTCCTGTATGTGTGGAAATGTTTTCCTGTCTTCTTTTTGCTCAGCAAAAGCAAGCAGAAAAAAACGTATTTGCACAGTGATCAGTGATACACATTGGAGGCCAGATTTGGGGGGTTTCTTCTGTAAAGAAAAGTAGAGTTTGCAGTAAGGGCTCACATGAGCTGGCATCAGAATCATAGTCACCATTTCTACTTTGTACTTACCAACCAGAAGTTATCAGAAAATAGATGCAACTTGAGTGAACAATTACCAGGTGAGGATCAAAGAATTTAGTATTAAGTTTGTCAGATCTGCCAGTATGATGAAAAGATTTGAACATTTCTTTTTATTTCTTACATAATTTTGTTGGATCGATTGTGTAGATGCAAAATCTGGAGTAGACTAGGCAACAGAAGATGCTGCCCTCATTGCTTGGTTCCCATTTAGCGAGGATAAATTGATTTTATTTCTAATCTTTTTATATGTGTTTTATAAGTCCTGCAGTTAAGCTATCAAGCTGCCGGAGAGACTGTCTGGCACTGGCCAAAGAATTCATTTCATACCAAGCGTGAAATACTGCACTGTAGGTGAATATATGTCTCAGTGCTGCCCCAGCCCCAGAGATTTCCAGTGATACTCAGATGTCCTAGTGGTTTGCCTTCCTTATTGAAGATAATTTAATTATGCCTATGAAATTTACTTACAAACAAGCAGCCAAGTCACTTCGTCTCCTTTAGTGTGTATGTAAAGGAACTGGTTCAAAAGGATGGCTCCAAATTGTGTTTTTCTAATTTCTGCTAAGGGGCTGGCAAGACTGTTAACGATTCAGTAAAGAGAAACATTATCTGTGTAATTAATTTATTATGTTGGTATATGGGCTGTGAGTTCACCTTTTAGTGGTCACTTGTCATTTCATAACAACTATGCATTTTGGTTCACTGTGATCTATATTTAGTGACTGCAACATGTTTGTACCACTGACTCAAATTCCATCCATGATGAATTATACAAATAATGCATATATTGATCTCTTTTATTGCAAAAATGTAAATTTAAAACTTGTATAATGTACTTGTGCTTTTTGAAATAAAATGTCTTATATGTGTATATTTAAAAAGAAAAAACAGACCTCTTATGTTTAGGGATTTGGGTTAGAAGTATTAAATATCTATACCTGCAAAGGAGCTCTTTAAAAAGTTTTATCAGGGGCTGGGGATTTAGCTCAGCGGCAAAGCGCCTGCCTGGCAAGCGCAAGGTCGTGAGTTCGGTTCCCAGTACCGGAGAAAAAAACGAAAAAAACCAAAAAAAAAAAAAAGTTTTATCAGCCAGGCAATTTTTTAAAAGATAGATTTCAGTGTGAATGGTCTCCAAACTTTTTGACCACATATTCCATCAGTAAATAAGTATTAAATTTACATACCAAATCTATATATATATGAAAATATGTATGTGTATATTTTATATTTTCATGCAGTGCTATACGAATACATTAAGTAGATTTTTATCATAGCAGAAAACAAGGTCAAAGGTCGCACCGGTCAGATTTAGCTCAACCAAATCCATCCCAAAATACATTATAATCCAGATTTCAAAGGTGAAGGATAGAAAAGATTCTCAAAGCTGCAAGAGGAGAAACCTCTTGTCCCAACCTCCTGATCACAGACTTCAGCATAAACCTTCTAGGCCAAGGGAAAGTGACATGAAATTTTCACAGTTCTGGAAGAGGAAGAAAACTGCCAACCAGGAATACTCTACGTGCAGAGTTGTCCAGAACTGTTCTACAAGACACGTTAAAGGAAGTTCTTGAAATAGATGTTAGCAATGAGGATGTAGCACTAGCATGTGCAAGGCCCTGGTTTCAACCTGCAGCACCAGAGGGGAAAAGGGACAACAACCCTCATGAGATTCTGTTGCTGCAGCACACACTTGTAGTTTTAGCTGTTTGGAAAGCTGAGGCAGGAAGATCACTTGAGCCAAGACCAGCATGGGCAACATAGTGACCTTTTTTTAAAGAGAGACAAAGAGAATGTAACAATAAAGGGGTCAAATCAGCAAGAATAATTAATAATTCTAAATATATATACACCTAATATTGGAGTACCCACATACATAAAGCATATATTAATAGACCTAATGGAAGCAACAAGCTCTAATACCATAATAGTGAAGGACTTTTCCTTTCAGCAATGGGTAGATCATCTAGATGGAAAATCAGTAAGAAAACAGTTAAATTGCACACTAGACCGAATGGACCTAACCAGAATCCATAGAATATTTATTTCATCCAAACCTGAGCAACACACATTCTTCTCAATAGCACATGGAGCATTCTCCAGGATAAATGTCAGGCCCCAATTTCTGGTGGTTTAGGGCTTATATGGGATAAGCAAGCAGGAAGTATAGAAGCAGAATAGCTTGTTAATTGGGGGTTGGTTTTATGATATGCATTATAGGCCGGGTGTGGTGGCACACACCTGTAATTCCAGCACTCGGGAAGCTGAGGCAGGAAGATCATTGCAAGTTTGAGACCAGCATGGGCAACAAAGTTAGCTCAAGGCCGGCATGAACTGCATAGCAAGACCCTGTCTCAAAAAGACAAAAAAAATAAAACAATAATAATAATATGCAGTATAGCAACAAGCTATGCATCATAGTGACCAGCCATTTTTAAGAAACAAAAGTAACAGGAACTATAATGGGAACTACTACCTGGGCAACTAATAAACTGAAGGAGGCAGGAAGTAGTGTTCTAAGTAAGGATCAGAGCTCCCCCCAAAAGTACGATAGCCATCCTCAGCGACAAGGACCTGAGCTCCTCCAGTGATGAGAACAGCCGAGTTCATATCAGGAAAGCCAGTGGGACAAGTTTCTCCAGGAGAATCAACAGCACACCATCTTCCCCTCCACTTCTCTCTTTATGCTGGTGGCAGCATTCCACACCCAGCACCTCGCTGATTCGGTTCAGTGGGGTGTTACAAACTGGCCATTAGTCAATCCACCACAGACTCCTTTTCCTCTCTTGGGTATAAGTTTAACCCATTCACTATGGGCCATTCCCGCCCTCTGACTTGCAAACCACTCTCCCTATGAGCCACTCCTACACCTCTGACTTGCTAGCCACTCTTACTGGTGGGCCACTTCTACCTTTCTGATTGGGGATTGTAGGTTTCCCCCAAATTAATCCAAGTTGGATTACTGAGTACAGCCCATGAGGTGATCAAGCCTCCCTTTTGTCCCTATAGGACAGGCCCCACCCTGGGCCCTAAAATCTTCCTGCAGTCCTGTAGCATGCTGTTCCAGAATCATGCTGAATCCCCTTCAGGTTCCATTGTGCTTGCAGGGGACAGTGCCTAGCTGTGGGAGAGCTGATTCCAAGTTTAAGCTTCACTGGTGGTGCCAGAGGTTTTGGGGTCTTCCCCCGCCTGGGGCCCCTCAAGCCTGCAGACCTGTTGTCTCCTGCCCTTCATGGTTACCAGGAAATGTTGCAGAATTGAAGAGACTGGAGAAACTGATATAGGACATATGATATAATGATGATATATGGATGTCCAAGTAATATAAGGGAAATGTTACATCTCCCAACCTGCTAGATGTCCGAAACGCTGAGTTCATGTTTTCTAAACTCAAGCAATGAATTCTAAAAACAACAGAGGTTAAGAGTAGGAAGAATTTACAGC
>NW_004955416.1:9565321-9566504 GCF_000276665.1 Chinchilla lanigera | reverse complement strand
ACTTCCTTTTCACACCTGCCACCCCCATAGTCCAGCCCAATAAAACTTGTTCCCCAGCTTCCTTCTCCAAGGGTCCTTGCAATCTCAAGCAGCCCTCCCCATGCCAGCAATAAAGGCTTTTTTATCTCTGTGTCTCTTCACAGCACCAAAAACCTTACAATAAGATTAGAAGTATAGTTGCTTAGGTAATATTGATCCAATGGGAAATCACAAGTTAGGTGTGAGGTAGGACAAAACTACGGTGAACCAATAAGGTTACAACAAGCATAGCTGCTTAGATAGTACTGATTAAATGGAGCTCAAATGGGAAGCAAGTCATGTAGCAAGCACACATGGGAGGACAAAGACTTTCCTGGAAGGGGTTTGTTAAGGTTTTGGTCCCCCAGCCAACGTGATGGATGCCTATTAATCACTACTGCTCATCCCTAGGGGAAGTATGCAGATACGCAGATAGAGTCATAGCTCTTTTTCTGGCAGCCTGGCCTTCAGTGAATGTGCCTGCAGACACAGTTGTCGCCTGTGCCGAGGACCCAGCCCTACCTGCCTGCAATATTTATAATTAACTTCCTGTCTATAGTAAGGCCATGGGTGAAACCATAGGATTCGCAGGTGTACACCTGGCTCGGTGGACTTGTGTCCACAGAACTGAGCCCTGAACAAGGGAAGAAGCCCCTGTTTTATACATTTGGTCGGAGGGGGTGGTATGAAACTGGAAGGGGGTGCAAGTGAGGTGACTGAAGCTGAGACAAAGGCAGTTATTTACTCAGTAACAGATTTTTTTCTTTCTGTCTTTTTGAGGCAGGGTCTCACTATGCAGGTCAGGCTGGCCTTGAGTACTTTGTAGCCCGGGCTGGCCTCAAACTCGAAACGATCCTCCTGCCTCAGCCTCCCGAGTGCTGGGATTACAGGAATGTGTCACCACTCCCAGCCTCCCTCATTGACGGTTTAACAATTTAGCCCTGCAAGAGAGGAATTCCAGGTTGTCACAGGGCTGTTTACAGAACACAGTTATCAGCTTTATCTGTACCTGTGGAAGGAAGGCAGATCCCAGGATGACATGGACCTTGTTTACAAGCATGTAGTTGCAAGTCTTATAACAGAACAAGGAGTTACAGCCACAAGGGAGGAAATGGTTTGAGGGGGATTTTTCAAGGCTGGAAAAGTCTTGCCTTAACTATAGGTA
>NW_004955416.1:9559396-9564575 GCF_000276665.1 Chinchilla lanigera | reverse complement strand
GGGCTCCCAATTTATGCCAATCTTTCTGCTTCAGCCTCCCCAGGGCTGGGATTACAGTTGTGTGCAAATCCCTGCTAAAAAAATAAGACTTTCACTAAACACGCCCCAGAAATATAATATACCTCAAGAATGACATTACAAGAGCAGAAAATAATGAAACTCAAGTAAAATGGGGGAAAATTAGAAATGACTATAGCCGGGCATGGTGGTGCACGCCTGTAATCCCAGCAGTCAGGAGGCTGAGGCAGGAGGTCTATTGTGAGTTTGAGACCAGCCTGGGCTACAAAGTGAGTTCAAGGCCAGTCTAAACTGAATAGTGAGACCCTGTCTCAGAAAAAGAAAAAGAAGAAAGAAAGAAAGAAAGAAACAAAGAAACAAAGAAACAAAGAAACAAAGAAAAAGAAAGAAAGAAACAAAGAAAGAAACAAAGAAAGAAAAGCTGATATTGACTAAAGGAGATGAAACTCCTGAGGGTTCCAAGGGTTTGTGTATAGACTCCTGTTCTAAACACCTCTATTATAGCAGCTATTCCAGTGCATCATGATAGAATGGGCATGTGTGCTAGTCATTACACTGGGAAACTTTCGAGGACAGGACTAAGTTTATATTTGTTTTCTCAGTGCCTATGAAAATTTGCTGATAGCAATTCTGTGGATGAAGTAGTATTCAAACAGGGACTGATATGAGGAAAAATTCAGATTGAAGGCTGTTTGCTGGTTTGCAGAAACACTTGGGTAGCTGTTCACTATTGAATTTCATGTTTCAAAGCACTGTATGCAGAGCTGGGCGTGGCGGCGCACTCTTGTAATCCCAGCACTCAGGAGGCTGAGGCAGGAGGACTGCCATGAGTTCGAGGCCAGCCTGGACTACATAATGAGTTCAAGGCCAGTCTAAACTACATAGTGAGACCCTGTCTTAAAAAACAAACAAAAACTACAACAAAACCAAAATCAAAGCACCATGTGCTGATTGAGATACAATTAACATACCATTTAAAGGGTACAATTCTTTTTTTTTTGAGACAGGATCTCATTATGTACTGCAAGCTAGCTTTGAACTCACTATGTAGCCCAGGCCAGCCTTGAACTTGTGATCCTCAAGGCCTAAAGCCTGAGTTCTGGGATTACACGCATGTGACATCATGCCTGGCTGTGTTTATATTTTTTATTTTTAAAATTTTATTTATTTTCATAGTAATGGGGATTTAACAGAGTCTTCACACTGAGCTACACCTCAGTCCTTTTAAAATTAAAAAAAAATTTTTTTTGAGACAGATTTTGTTGCCCAGGCTGGGGTTGAATTTGTGATCCTCCTGCCTCAGCCTCCCATAGTGCTGGGATTACAGGCATTGGCCACCGTGCCTTGACTGGAGATTTATTTTTTTTAAAGAGAAATACGGAAAGAAAAGGGCAGAGGTCTGTTTTCCGCACTGATTCACACTGTGGTACAGTCTTGATAACCATGTCATATAAATGACCCAGCTAAGCTCGGTGCAGTGGTAGCTTGTGCCTGTAATCCAAGCTACTTGGAGGCTGAATCAAGAGGATCAAGACTTGAAGGCCAGATGGACAAAAGGTAAAACTCCATTAGAAAGAAAAAAAAGATGAATAAATGACCCACCTGGATCGGTTCCTGTATGGATAGGGGAAAAGGTTACAAAGCAGTACCCAGCCAGGCATGGTGGTACTCACCTGTAATCCCAGCACTTAGGAGGCTGAAACAGGTGGATCACTGTGGGTTTAAGGCCAGCCTGAGGTACATAGTGAGCTCAAAGCCAGCCTGGACTCCATAATGAGACAGTCTCAAAACAAACAAACAAAAATGATGCCCAAAGATGGGTAGAGGACATAAATGAAAAGGCAGGAAAAGAAGAAAAAGATTCTTGAGTATGCTATTTATTTAATACCAGGAGAAAAGAAGCTGTGTTGAAAGGAGCACTATATCTTGTGTGGCGACTCCTTGGTGTAAATCTAAACTTTACCATCTGACTATTCTATGCAGTTCATCTTAGCATCGGGTCCTCCTTCAAGCAGAGTTCTCCAGGATATGCCTGTCCTTGAATCATTCCTCTCTCCCTTACTTGAAGTCTTACGGTATTAGTTATCTGTTGCCACAGGACCAAGCAGTGCTTAAGGCTGCAATAAACATTTATTTATTTTTAGTACTAGGGACTGAACCCTAAACATTTATCACATAGTTTCTGTGGGACTGGATGGCGGGAGCACCTTAGCTGGGTATTACTAACTTGGGGTGTTTTATGAGGTGGTTGTCAATAGGCCCCCTAGGCCTTTAGTCATCTGAAGACTTGACCCACTCTAAAGGACCCATATCCCAGGGATAGCTCATGAATGTGGGCTCCTTGCCCAAGACCTCTCTCTGAGGCTGCTTGAATGACTTCAAGATAGGCAACTGGTTCTGCTTATGTATGTCATCCAAGAAACCATCTCGCCTAACAATGTTCACACACCATTAGTACACTTACATTTCTGGAAAACTTTACTGTAAGGCTAGCCCAATACAGTATGGAAAGTTCTACATAAAAAGGGGATCAATGTGGACTTTTTTTTGGTACTGAGGATTGAATGGAGGTTTTTTGCACTGAGCTACACCCCTAGCCCTTTGTTGTCCCCCAGCCCCTTTTTAATTTTATTTATTTATTTGTCTTTTAAGACAGGGTCTTGCTATGCAGTTTAGGCTAGCTTTGAGCTCATTTTGTAGCCCAGGCTGGTCTCAAACTCACAATGATCCTCCTGCCTCAGCCTCCCGAGTGCTGGGATTAGAAGTGTGCACCACCACACCCTGCTCCCTTTTTATTTTTTGAGATGGGTTCTCACTAAGTCACTGAGTTACCCTGGGTGGGCTCAAAATTGCCATCCCCCTGCCTCAGTCTCCCACAGTGCTGGTATTATAAGTGCATGCCACCCTGTGCCCAGCTATTTCTTAAAAAAGACAAAAGAGAAAGAAAAAAAGCCTTAGAGGGGATTTCTGAATTCTAAGAAATTACTCTTGAATTACTTTGCAACTGTCCTAACTGAAAAAAAAAAAGTGTCTCAGGGGCTGATAAAAATTCTTAATTGGAAAAGACTGGAGAAAGAGGAAGGCTTTATTGCTGAAATTCTTTTCTTTTTTCCTGGTAGCAGGAATTGAATTCAGGGCCTTGAATTTGCTATGCAGCCGCTGTACCACTGAGTAACATCCCCAGCCCATTTATTGCTAGACATAAAGTTAAAGAATTTGGGCACTTTTCCTCATAAACTTAAAATTTTAAACAAAAATACTGACAACAGTCTTAATTCTTTTCTATACAAATTTCATACCTGGCCAGTGCTGTGAACTATATTCTATTAGGCAAAGTAACACGAAAAAAGCAACTTGAGGTTTCAATCAGTAGAAAGAAAAAAATTTGGCAACTTCTTTATATTTGAATAGAACAAGATGATCTCATCATCAATTGCCTTTAATGTACAGTTTGTCCTGCTTTTTTGTCCAAGAATCTGGATGTGACATACAGTAGGGTACCTCCTGTTTTTAAAAATGTCAAGAAGTCCTGTGGCAGTTCCTGAAGATTAAACTGATTCTGTAAGAACAGTCCTGAGATTGAATATGGGGTTCATATTTAACTTTTCTATGTTCTGAATCAGCTTTAATGGTAATATCACTTGATTGCAGGGAAAAAAAGATTTAAAGTGAAGGGTATAGCTGGGCGCGGTGGCGCAGGCTGTAATCCCAGCACTCAGGAGGCTGAGGCAGGAGGATCATTGCGAGTTTGAGACCAGCCTGGGCTACAGAGTGAGTTCAAGGCCAGCCTGAACTATATAGGGAGACCTTGCCTCAAAAAGACCAAAAAAAAAAAAAAAAAAAAAAGAAAAGAAAAAGAAGTGAAGCATATAATTGATTGCATCCCTTCTGTTCATGGCAAACTCCTGGGAATCACTGTGATTCTTAAAGTAGAAAGAGCATTGGACACAGGAGGTTTGAGAACCAAATTTTGGTTCTGTCACTAATTAGTTTCAGAGCTTTGGGAAAGTTGTTGAACCTCTTTTGAATTTTCCGTCTGTAAACTGGTCAGTAAAGATGTGAGAGAGGGCTTGTTTCACCAAACAGAACACAGAAAATACTAAACACACATTTAGAGATGGATGTGGTGGTGGCGAACGCCTGTAATCCCACACTCTAGGAGGCTGATGCAGGAGGATCCCATGTTTGATCTCAGGCTGGGCAAGTTCGTGAGACCCTGTCTCAAAAACAAACACCAAAAGCCAAAAAACGGGATGTATCCGTGCAAAGGCCCTGAGTTCAATCCCCAGTACCCCTCTCCTCGCCCCCAAGCTCACGGGTCCTCTCCCGCGAATCCGAAAGCCTAGCTGTGAGCTGTGGGGCGGCCTCAGCCTGACCTCCGGAGGTCGGTCCTCCCTGGCCCTGAGGTGATCAGCTTCGGGCCATGCGCCCCGGGACAGTGCCATCGCGAGGCTCTGAGTAGGTGCGGGTCCCCGAAGCCTGACAGGGCCTCGCGATTCGCGGCCTTGTGTCGCGACTGCCTCCGTGTGGGAATTCGTATCGTGACAAGGCATTTCAGATCTGCTTTCGCAAAGCCCAGCCCTGGGGGCTCAACCCTGCTTCTGTGACCGAGTTGGAATCGGCTGAGTTGAAACCGGCTGGGCTGAAACCGGCGAGCGCTCATCCGCAGTCCCGCATGCCTTGCGGTTCTTTTCGTGACCGGCAGGGTGCTGCGGCGCTGACTGGAACTACGAAGACCAGAATGCCCGCGCGCAGGCGCGCTGCCATTGTGATGCTCCTGTCCCGGTAACTCGCACTCTCAGGCAAACCTGAAGATAGCGGCAATTCTCCGGTGGGGGCGGAGACGCTCTCTGCCAACTCTCCGCCCCCCTCGTGATAGACAATGGGTGTAGCCAACCGACGATGCGATCCCGGACCCTGCTTTCCAATCAGCATGCGCGGCGGAGAGGTGGGCGTGCGCACCAGCAGGGCAGGTGAGCTAGGTTGTGCGGTGTTGCGAAGGGGGGAGAATAACGTCGGATCGGGTCAGCGAGCGCTGCAGTAGTCGCCGCAGCGGCTATGGGAGCGGCGGCGGCGCGGCGGCGGCGGCGGCAAGCAGAGCAGGCGCTGGCGCAAGAGCAGCAGCTGGGGGCAGCCAGCGGCAGTCGCAGCAGTGGCCGCC
>NW_004955416.1:9555936-9559066 GCF_000276665.1 Chinchilla lanigera | reverse complement strand
CGCCCCGCAGCCGTCCCCTCCGCCCCGGCCGGGCTGCCTGGCCCGGGCTCCGCTGTCGCCCGGTGGTGACCCACATAACGCCGTGCCCGTCCCTCCGTACCGGCGCCGAGCGCAGGGGCCCTCGGGGACCCGGCGTGCTCCCCGCCTGCCTCCTCCCTGGCCTGGCAGGGGCTCGGGACGACGCCGCTGTTGGCGGGGTTGTGCGGCGTGGAGGGCTGGGGACCAGCTGACGGTTGGCTCGTCATCGCTTCGACAGAGAGGAGGAGGTTGACACCCAGGGATGCCGAGCAAGGGACAAAGGCTCTCTACCTGTGTGCTGGTCAAACCTGAGAAGTCAGTAATCCACTGAGATGCCAGGATTTTTGCTCTTACACTGAAGTTAGTTTTGTTTCGGTCGAGGCTGCCTTAGAGGTAAAAATGACATTGAGTTGTACTTTGCTTTGAATTAAAGTTGATAGGTGGCAGCACCCTGGTATTAACTCTTCTCTAACCTTAGGAATTTTTTTTTTTTTTTTTTACGTTAGAGAAATGAAGAGTAGAGTTTTATTACAGCCTGAGTATGGTGTAAAGACGCTTTGATATTCACTAGAAGTGAGGTTTTTTTTGTGCGTAGGAGGGTCATGCTGTGAATGGGCACATGGGGTGTGTACACACAGACAGACGGAACCCACTGTTTACAGTGTTCGTTTCTGAGCAGTTCATTACAGTTGTATTGGCTATAACGGTTGTATTTAAACACGGATTTGCCAAGATAGACCAAGAGCATCTGCTGTTTTCTTTAGGGTAAGGGGACTAGAATCACATTCACTTAGGGGAAACAGAGAACGACTTTGACGTATTGAGGGAGTGGAATGCTGTGTATTGATTTCTTCCTTTTGTATGTATTTATTTATTATCTATATCTATCATCTCTGTGTAGTTCTGGCTGGCCTTGAACTCACTACCTAGCCAGGGCTGGCCTCCCAAGTCGAGGCTGATCCTCTTGCCCCGCCTCCTGCGTGCTGGGATCATCGTAGGCCTGGTCCACCATGCCCAGCCTATCCTCTCTTTTTTAAAAATAAAGAAGCAGTAACGATGACATATATAACCTAGTGTGACTAATCTTGAAGAATTTGTCTTAACTAAAATATTTCAGATAATAAGTGTGTGGGTTTGGATGGTATACTGTGATCTATTCAAATTAGAATTATATCAAAAAGAATCTTTAATTTAGAAGGTTATGTTTTCCTGTACGGTACATTTTTATCAAGTCACCAAGAGGGATGTGTGAAGCATTATCATTGTAAAGCAAAGTTTCTCTAACATTTTTCCTTTATAATAGAATTTTTTTTTTTGTCTCTTTGAGACAGGATCTCACTATGCAGTTCAGGCTTTCTTTGAGCTCACTTTGTAGCCCAGGCTGGTCTCAGATAATAGAATATTAAGAAATGTATTTTTCGCACAATTTTGGACACACAAAAGAAATTAGAGTCTAGGCTGGGTGTGGTGGCACATGCTTGTAACTACAGCTCTTGGGAGGCTGAGGCAGGATTGCCTTAGTTCGAGGCCAGCCTGAACTACATAGTGAGACCCTGTCTCAAAAAACACCCCCCCAAAATTGGCTTCTTTAATTTATAATATGAAATTGAAAGAAATGTGATCTTGGATAGGGAGCTTGCTCATTATCTCGTACAATGGTTTATGCATAATTTAATGAATTCCGTATTGTATTAAATATGACTTCATATTTTTATGTCTTCTGATTTTCTTTTAAGTGCTGATTATTTTAACACTCAAGAAAGCTTCATGAGGTTAGAGTTCATTTACTTTATTTATTTTGTTTTGTTTTTGTTTTTGTTTTGTTTTGTTTTTTCTTCCAGTACCAGGAATCAAACTCAGGACCTTGCGCTTGCCAGCAGGCGCTGTGCCACTGGAGCTCATTTACTTTGGCAAATCGAACCCAATTACTGTATATAGGGCTTCAGATATCTTTAAAAGTCGTGTTTGAATTTTTTTTTTTTTTTGGTACTGGGAATCGAACTCAGGACGTTGCACTTGCCAGACAGGCGCTTATGCCACTGAGCTATACCCCTGGCCTAAAAATAGTGTTTGAAGTGAAGTTTTTATAATTTAGACAATTTTTAAGGATATTTGACATCTAAAAATGTATTTAAATATGACAGTGATAGATTTTTGGCTTTTCAAATTAGATGAATGTCTTGCCGGGATATAGCTCAGTGGCACAGCCAGGGATATAGCTCAGTAGCTCAGTGGCTCAGTGGCACAGTGCCTGCCTGGCGAGCACAAGGTCCTGAGTTTGATTCCCAGAGCCATTAAAAAAAATATTAGATGAATGTTATAGAATTGAGTTAGCTGTGGTCATGAAATTTAAATTTCACTTTGGTGTTTGGCAGCAAGTCTTTATAAGCTTTACAACTTTAAAAAGTAGTATATATAGATGACATCTTGTTTGCAGCTCATGGGAGATCCTGAACTAGAACCACTCAGTTTTTTTTTGTTGTTTGTTTGTTTTTGTTTTTTTTTTTGGTAGCAGGAATCCAACACAGGACCTTGCACTTGCGAGGCAGGCACTGTGTTGCTGAGCTATAGTCCCAGCCTAGAACCACTCAGTTAAGGCACTTTCAAATTTTTTATTTCTCAAAGTGCGTGAGACAATAACAATTAGTGGGAGCTGCATTGACTGGCAAAATAAAATAGCCTTTGAAAATTAATGGAAAATATAGCTGACTTTCTTCCCCATTTTATGTTTTATTTACTTTTTTTTTTTTTTTTGAGATGGAGTCTCATTATATAGTTCATTCTGGCCTCATTATATAGTTCAACCTCACTATGTAACACAGCCCAGGCTGGTGTTGAACTCCTGGCAATCCTCCTGCCTCAGCATCTTGAATGCTGTGATTATAGTTATGAGTCACCATGCCTGGCATCTTCCCCACTTTTAAAACAAAATAACTCCTATAGGAGAGGTTCTTTTATGTAGGCCTTTCTTTTTTTCAGAGGAGGGTACCTGCACTGAAACTCAGAACCTCACACTTGCTAGTGAGGTGCAGCGCCACTGAGCTATATCCCCAGCGTGGAAAGATTCTTTTATACATATGTGGCAAACATTTTTTTTTCAGTTTGAGAGCAT
>NW_004955416.1:9552697-9554996 GCF_000276665.1 Chinchilla lanigera | reverse complement strand
TCCTCCTACCTCAGCCTCTCAAGTGCTGGGATTACAGGTGTGTACCACCATGCCTGGCCAGATGAATTTTAAGCAGGCCACTTGGTATATTTTCATTTATGTTGTATGATTTTTAAAGTTAAACAATTTTTCTTGAGGCTGAGACAGGAGGATTGCTGCAAGTTCCAGCTACAAAGTGAGTTTAAGGCCAGCCTGAACTGCATAATGAAATCGTGTCTCAAAAAAAAAATTATTCTCTTTGTGATTGTTATTTTAACTGCATTTGGTACTCAGTTGAACATATAGTACTTATAAACTTTTGCGAACACTTGGGATTTTTTACATTTGTATATAAAATCCCTGATGTTTTGGGATTTTTCTCTTCTTCTTCTTTTTTTTTTTTTTTTTTTTTTTTTTTTTTTTCTGCTGTTGGGGATTGAACCCAAGGCCTTGAGCATATTAGGCAAGTACTCTGTCACAAAGCTACATCCCCAGCCCTTGTTTTTCTTTTTCTCCCTTGAAAGGATCTAACTATGTTGTCCAGGGCGGCCTTGAACTCCTAAACTCGCTGGGGATGTAGCTCAGTGGCACAAGCGCCTGCCTGGCACGCACAGGGTCCTGAGTTCAATTCTTGTTACAAAACAAAAACAAACCAATTCCTAAACTCAAGTGATCTTCCTGCCTCAACCTCCCAACTATCTGGGATTACAGGCAGGTGCCACTATATTTGTTTTTTTTGGGGGGTAGTGATAGCTCTGTGTGTGTGTGTGTGTGTGTGTGTGTGTGTGTGTGTGTATTATAGGTATTTGCTTTCATTTCAATCAGGGTAAAGCTTCCCAAGGTAAAAAATTAACTTTTCTTTGAAAAGAATTTGGAGTATAATAGTGTTTCCTGAATAATGAGAAACATAAAGTAGCTTCTTGGCTCTTTTTGGTAAGCTGTGAAGCTTTAAACTACCCATGTTGTAAGAATTATCCCTCTTCATATTTGTATTGGTACGTTTGCTGTATATGTGGTGCCTGTGTTCTATATCATGTGTTAAGTTTATGTAGTCCACTCTTTTTTTTCCTTCTTGGTTCACAAAGTGCTTCAATTTCTTTTTTTGTTGTTGTTTTTTTGAGATAAGGTCTTGCTATGTAGTTCACATTGACCTTGAACTCATGACAATCTTTCTGCCTCAGCCTCCCAGGTGCTGGGATGACAGGTGTGTGCCACTATGCCCAGCCTCAAAAATGATTTTATCAATAATTTTTGATGACTAACAAGGCAGAGATGAAGGAAGGAAAGTAAAAAACAAAAAGAAAAACAAACCAAAATTGAAAATGTGAGCAATACCTCTCATAAATTGACTTTTTGTTGTTGTTATTGAAGTACTAGGGACTGAACTCAGGGGCTTTGCACTGAGCTATATCCCAAACTATATTTTGAGACAAGGTCTGTCTAAGTGGCTAAGTTGCCCACTAGGCCACTGTGGCCAGCAAAAATTTCATTTTATTTTATTTTACTTTTTGAGACAAGGTCTCTGTATGTGTAGTTTAGGCTGTCCTTGAGCTCACAGTGATCCTCTTGCCTCAGATTCCTGAGTGCTGGGACTACAGGCATCTGCCACCATGCCCAGCCTTTCTTTTTTATTTCTTTGAGACCAGGTCTCAATATAGAATTCAGAAAGCCAGCATGGTGTCACAGGCCTGTAAACCCAGCACTTGGGAGGCTGAGGCAGGAGGATCGTTGTGAGTTCAAGGCCAGCCTAAGCTATAAAGTGAGTTCAAGGCCAGCCTGAACTGAATAATGAGACCCTGGCTCAAAAAGACCCTCCCAAAATATATATATATATATATTCATAAACTAGAAAAAACTATTGGCACCTTTTTGTCTAGAAAATGTTAGTGTAGTCACTACTCCTTAAATTAATAAATGTTTACTCAACAAACAAGAAGAAATTGTTAATTGTGCATCCAGATGAGTTTTGCATTTATTCACATCTCTATTATATCATAGGACCTTAGATTACTTATCTTTTCTTCGCCCCAGTTTTGCTATTTTTAAGAAGAGAAAGGTGATATACTTAAAGTCTTATTATAATGAAATCATTACAGAGAAGATTTTGTACTGGTTATTTTTTCCTTTGTCTTGGAGAAGATCATAGACATGCTACTGTTGATTTGGTTATAGGTAGTAAGATCTTACCAGAGGAATGATACTGTTTGCCCTCTGCAGGGGAAAACTGTGTTGATAGTATTGTAGCCAAGGAGAGAACTAGGTTGTTTACATTTTGATTCTTTTGTCAGTAATTGTAACCATACTGGCCAGTAAAGTTTCT
>NW_004955416.1:9527439-9552597 GCF_000276665.1 Chinchilla lanigera | reverse complement strand
TTTTTTTGGTTTTTCTCCGGTACCGGGAACCGAACTCACGACCTTGCGCTTGCCAGGCAGGCGCTTTTGCCGCTGAGCTAAATCCCCAGCCCCTCTCTTTTCTTTTAATACAATATTTTACTTTCTTGGATATATTTATTGAGCTCAGAGAGATTCTTTGCTGCTAGAAGTATAATGTACCACCCATGAAAGTTTAGAAAGAAACAGTTTAAATGTGTATGAGTAGTGACTAAATTTTCTTTCTCTTTTGCTATCAGTGGATAGTGTTATTCACAAATTTTTACCTGTTCTTAACTCCTTCAGGGTCTCTTATAAAGACCTATGAGGTGTAAAAAAAAAAAAAAAAAAAAGAACAAGATCCCACTGTGGGTGCATCCTACTCTGGAACCTTGTTTTTTTCTGCTTGCATGTTAGATGCCTTGAAAAACTAGCTGATAGGTAATCTTTGTAGACTTCTGTTTACACCTATTTTATTTTATTTTAAAACATAATTTAGGTAATTTTTATAATTAAAAAAGTTATCTTTTGACTTTGGAGATATATGAGATAACCGCTCATTACATTTTGTAAGTCTTTTTTGTGGTGGTGGGGTATCTGGAATCAAACTCAAGACGAGTGCTTGCCAGGCAGGTGCTTTGTCACTGAGCTGTATCCTCAGCCCAGCTCATTACATTTTATACTGCATTACTTTTTAATCTATTTGTAAAATACAGATCAGATATTTTAAATACTACACATATAAATCACATACTTTGAAAATATCTGATCTTTTGCTTTAATAATTGGGAGCATTTGGTATATTTGTAGTTTTCATCACATTTGGAAAATTTTCAGGCATTTCTTCTTCTGCCATGGAAAATGTAGAGAAAATTTTCATGATGGTGAGGTTACAATAACTGACAGTTATCTTTACTTTTTCGCACTCCTGTCAGCACGGATGTTACCCTGCAGCTTCCTGATGCTCTTGTTCATTTTTTTTTCTCTGTTTTATTTTGGATGGTTTATTTTTCCGTATCTTCAAGATCTCTAGTCCTTTCTTATGTGTTGTTTAATGCGGCACTAATCCCATCTAGTATATTTTTCACAGTACATTTTTTCATCTCAGATATGTAATCTTCATGTCTGGAAGCTCAATTTTTAAAAAATCTTTGTTGCTTATGCTTCTTTCCTACTCTCTTTGTTTATTTGTTTTGTTTTTGAGACTGGGTCTGCAATGCAATTCATTTTGGCCCAGGCTGGCCTTGAACTCCAGCAATCATCTTGCCTCAACCTGGGATTATAGGCTCTCCACCATGCCTGGCTCTACTCTTTTACACCAGTATTTTAAATATATCTTAATAGCTGTCTTATTTTCTACTAGTTTCATCATCTCTGCCTTTTCTGGGTGTGATTGGTATTTATCTTAGTTTACATTCATATTAATTTTGAATTGGATGCCAGACATTGTGATTTTACATTGTTATATACTTGACACCCCCCATACTGAGGATGGAACCCGAGACCACCTCACTGAGCTGTATCCTGAGCCCATTATTATTATTATTATTATTAATTTTACTTTGAGAGAGGATTATGGAATCACTTAGTTGCGTAGGCTGGCCTCCAGATTTGATCCTCCTGCCTCAGCCTCACAGAGTATTGGGATTACAGGTGTGTACCACCCTGCCTGGCTATATATATGTTTTTCTTTTCCCCATAATTTCTTTAAATATTTTTGGAATTGGTTTTGAGGCACAGATATTTGAAAATACTTTTATGCATTCAAGATCCTGGATTTTTTTTTTTTTTTTTTTTGGTACCTGAAATCAAACTCAGGACCTTGCCCTTGCTAGGCAGGTGTTTGTACCGCTGAGCGATATTCCTGGCCCAAGTTCCTGGATATTTAAAGATCTTTTTTATTTTGTTTTTTGTTTTTGAGACAGGCCTTGCTCTGTAATTCAGACTGGCCTTAAACTCACTGTGTAGCCCAGGCTGGCGTCGAACTCGTGGCAGTCCTCCCTGCCTCAGCCTTCTGAGTACTGGGATCACAGGCGTGCGCCACCACACCTGGCCCTCTTCTCTTACTTTGGCAAGTGATGATACACATTCATGTGAGCATTAAGAATCATTCTGCCTGCCTCTTTCCAGTGGTTCTTTCCTTGGCTTTGACTGTTTCCTTACAACCTGCACTGGCAAATACTCAGCCATAGTCTCAAGTAGACCCTTCAAGCAGGTCTCCAGAGCTTGCTGTCTGCTGTTTTCTCCTACCTTTAGCCTCTTAGACCTCCTCTTACTCTTAACTCACTGAGGCTGTTGTGTTCCTCATTCCTGTGCCACACCTTGGAAACTCCACTGTGGCTGGGCAACCATTGAGCTACTTCAATTCTTCTCTTACGGATCCTGTGCTGTGCTGCCTGTTGCCTGGAATCCGGAACCCATTGTTTCTTATATTTACTCTCGTTTTCTAGTTGTTTAAGTGGGAAGGGTAAATCTGTGTCCTGCTACTCTTGTGACCAGGAGATAAAGTGGTGTGGTAGGTATGTTTAAAACTTTGGGTACATTATCTTTTTTTTTTTTTTTTTGTCTTTTTGAGACAGTGTTTCACTATGCAGTTCAGGCTGGCCTTGAATTCACTTTGTAGACCAGGCTGGTTCAAACTTGCAAAGATCCTCCTGACTCAGCCTCCCTCCTGCCTCAGCCTCCCAAGTGCTGGGATTACAGGCGTGCACCACCATGCCTGGCCTATTATCAGTTTTTTGTTGAATAATTTTAGCATTGTACTCATCAAAATTAAAATCATTTGTAAAAACAGTTTTCTTACAGTATTTTCTGCTAAAGAACAGAATTTTACATAAACTATATATGACACAAAACCATGCCATTTTAGCAAAGCAGCTAACTCCCACCCCATGTGTAGTGGTTTATCACTCGAGCTGTTCAAAAAGCAATAACCGTGTCCTAGCAAAATTTTTTCTGTGAGGACTTCAGTGGCTTCCCCATCCCCTCTGAAACAGAAGGGAGTCTATACTCCTCTTCAGGTGGATAGTCTTAGTTCAGTTTACTTTTCAGGTGTGTGAAAAGCAGTATTCTTCTCCCAGTATTAACTCTTTTCCATCTAGGTTAATTTGATCACTTTCCCATACATGTATATGTTATGTTCATTTCCTCTTCTGTGTCTTCATTTACCTCCTCAGTCACCTTCTGCCTTGAAACAAACTACCCAAAGTGTAAAGGCTAAAAATGTAATTACTTAGTAACTGTTCCGTTCATTGCCATTGTAACTGGGCTCAACTACATAGATAGTCTTTTCAGTCTTGCTCAGGGTTCATTTATGTGAGGCAGTCGGTTGGCTTGGATTCTTTCCTTGAGTCTGGGTTTCTAAACCAGCTCAGGAGGGCAAAACTAAGCTGTGTGTGGTCGTGCACACCTGTAATCCCAGCACTTAGGAAGCTGAGGCAGGAGTATTGATGAGAGTTCCAGGCCAGCGTGGGCTACAAAGTGAGTTCTAGGCCAGCCTGAACTGCATAGTGAAACCCTGTCTCAGAAAAACAAAAATAGAATAAATAAATAAATAAATTTTAAAAAGAGGACAAGACCAAGGCATAAGTGCTCCCCTCTCTACTGGGGGTTGAACAGGGCATTTGCATTGAGCTACATCCCCAGCCCTTTTTTTATTTTTTTATTTTTTTATTTTTTTCTGGTTACTAGGAATTGAACTCAGGACCTTGCACTTGCCAGGCAGGCACTGTGCCACTGAACTATATCCCTGGCCCCCCAATTTTTTTTTTTTTTTTTGAGACAGGTTTTTCCTAAATTGCTCAGGCTGGACTTGAATTTGCTATCCTGGAATAGTAATTCTAGAGAATTATAATTCATTTCTATTGTTGTATTATATATTTTATATCAAAGAATATTTGGTTGGTTGGTTGGTTGTTTTTTTGAGGTAGGATCTCACTGTGTAGCCCATGCTGGCCACAAACTCTCAGTTCTCCTGCCTCATCCCCCAAATGGCTAGGATTGCAGGTGTATGCCACCACACCTGAATTGTTTGCATGTTTTTTGAGATAGGATATTTTGTAGCATAGACTGGCCTCAAACTTGTGATCTCCTGCCTCAGCCTCCTAAGTGGTTGGAATTACAAGCATATGTCACCATACTTGGCTTTCTAAGTATATTTTGAAAATAGTTGTATAACTTTTCTTCTTCCCTTAGCTTAATTGTTAATTCTATGAGGAAAACAGTAGAGGTCTGGGATATACAGCTCAGTGGTACAGCACCTGCCTGGCAAGTGCAAGGTCCTGAGTTTGAGTCCCGGCACCATTGAAAAAAAAAAAGACAATAGTATACAACAGTATACATTTTTTTTGTTTTGTCTTTTTGAGACATGGTCTTGCTGTGCAGTTCAGATTGGCCTTGAACTCACTTTGTAGCCCAGGCTGGCCTTGAACTTGCAGCAATCCTTCTGCCTCAGCCTCCCGAGTGCTGGGATTTCAGGCATGAACCACCATGCCCAGCCTAAAAGTATACATTTTATATATGTTTTTTAGTCTTGTATGTATTCATTGTAGTTTTTGGAAAGGGTCTGTTGAATTTTCAAATCAACTCAGTTATTTGTTAGAGGACTGCTTAATTTCACTCGATGTGGGAGATGAAAAACATTTGTTGTTTTTTTTTTTTCCTGAGACAGGGTCTTACTGTGTAATTCAGGCTGGCCTTGAACTCATTGTATAGCACATGCTGGCCTGAAACTCACAGTAATTCTCCTGCCTCAGCATCCCAAATTTTGGGATTATAAGCATGTGCCACCGTGCCTGGGAAGACTTTTTTCTGGAGACAAGATTTTCTGTGTAGTTCAGGATGGCCTTGGACTCACTGTGTAGCCCAGGCTGGCCTCAAACTTGCAGCAGTCCTCCTGCCTCAGCCCCCCAAGTGCTGGGAGCGGCAAGACATTTGATTTGTTAAAGACTTATTGAAAGATTGCTCTGTGTTTGTATTGTGATAGATACTGAGATTACAAAGGCTGAGGATATAGCTAAAGTGGTAGAATGCTTGCCTACTGTGTGTGAGACCCTTGGTTCAGCCTTCAGCACTGAAAAAAAGTAGAAATGAATGAATACATGGTTTTGACCTTAAGAAATTTATAGTTTATTAGGAAGACATTGTAAATTGTAACTTAAGACTGTTTCTGTACTTTGAACCTAGATTTCTGTTCCATGCTCAGCTCACAGGTTAACTGGTTTTTTACATAGATGCACACTCTCCTGTTCTCTCTTACATTGCTAGATCATCCTAACCTATTCTTGAGTCTGGCCTTCCCTGCCTCTGGTTTATGTAACTTTTATCTGTTACTACACTTTCTATAAGAGATATTAATCATAGAGTATAAAAAAATAGGCATGCCATTTAAGAACTTAGAAAGCAAAGTATTGGAGACATACATTGCCAGCAGAAGCCTCTTCCTAATATTGTCTGCCTGCTTTACCATAAAAGTGTTATATTTGGGAGAATCGTGTCTTTACTTAATAGACCTTCCTACCTCTGTTTGCATCACTATTTTTTTGTTGCTGTTTTCTTGGTACCAGGAATCCAAACTCAGGACCTTGCACTTGCCAGGCAGGTGCTGTGCTGCTGAGTTATATCACCGGCCCTGCATCACTGTTTAACATAGTTTAGCTTTGCTTTTTCTTTTTTTTTTTTTTTTTTTTTTTTTTTGCGGTACCGGGGATTGAACTCACGACCTTGCGCTTGCCAGGCAGGCGCTTATGCCACTGAGCTATATCCCCAGCCCCTTTTTTGTCTTTTTGAGATAGGGTTTCACTATGCAGTTCAGGCTGGCTTTGAACTTGCAGGGATCCTCCTGCCTCAGCCTCCCGAGGCTGGGATTATAGGCATGTGCTACTATGCCTTGCTAGTTTTGCTTATTTTTGAACTATATGTAAAGTACTCTGTGAATTCTTTTGCTTGATTTTTAAAAATGTTGTTTGTGAGACTCTTCCATGTAGTTCAGTGCAGTACCAATTTCTTCATTTTCATTTTAGTATATGTTGTAGTCAGGGTTTACAGGGAATGTATTTAATATAGGACACATAATTTATAGGATTCTTTTATAATAGAATTATTATTTGATTCACCCAAAGAATCAAATGCAAAAGAGTGTAGAAAATCTGTCCACACACTAGAAATCCAAAGAATGCAGCTAAGGGATTGGATCCCATGGCAGTGTCCTCCACAAGTCCAGCTGGAAGCCAGGAATCCATGGCAGTGTCTCATGCAAGTCTGTATTACAGACCTGTGCTGGGAAAGCTCAAAGTCAGTGGGGGGAGCTACAGTGTCTGCACCAGCAGTAAGAAGGGTCTGTGCCTGCGGGCTGAGGGATCTGCACTGGAGGCAGGAAGCAATGCTCAAAGTAAAGGCCAGAGCTGGTCTTTTATGCTGGTAAGTAAAGACCAGAGCTGGTCTTTTATCCACTTCTCCTTTTATGCTGTTGCCAGCAGTCCTCAGGCGGGCCTTCCATACCCAGCACCTCGCTGATTCAGTTCAGCTGGGTGTTACAAGTTGACCATAAGTTAATCCACCACAGTACAGTTTTTGTTGCCCCAAGGATATTCACTTCTTTTTTCCTTTTCTGATACTGGGAATCGAACTCAGGACCTTGTGCTTCCCAGGCAGGTGCTTATGCTACTGAGCTATATCCCCAGCCCAACATTTACTTCTAATTCCCAAAACCTGGAAATATGTTACTTACCTGGGCAGAAGGGACCTTATGGATGTGACTAAATTAATGCTTTTGAGACGTGAAGATTGTCCTTGATCACCCAGTGAATCACAAAAATCCACAAAATAAGGAGTTAGATGTATGTTTGTCATACTCGTCTATTTGGGGGCGCCATTTTCACTCCTCAGTAGTTTTGCATATTCTCATGAGTTCATGAGTTCATCTACTCGGCAGAGTCACTCAGTGTCTCTATGCCAGCTATCTTCACAACAAGATCGATTGACGAGCTCTGAATTTTTGGCAAATGCTTCATTAATTTCAGTTATTTCTCCTGATAGAGGGGAACAGAGGTCACTCACAGCTTTCACACTTTCCAAAACACCAAACTCATCTTGCTTTTTCAGTTTTGTCCCAACTGTGGGCAAACTGCAGTAAACAACATCTTCTAGAGCTTTCTGTGCAAAATTGCTGATTCCCACTGTTCCAGTGCCATTTTCTGTTATTCATTCATGTTTCTCTGAATTTATGCATTGTGAGCAGAGTGGGTGGTGCACAGCATCTGGACCGGCATCCTCTCCCCAAGCTCCAGTGCTGCTCTGAGTAAGGTATAGGATTGGGTGTGGGGTAAGGCAGGCACTGAGGCGCACGTAGGTGACCCACGCTCCCAGCCATTCTCAGTGCCACATTAACAGGGTATTGAGGAACTGCACCTTGGCCACCAGACTAGAGGAGCAGAAAGAAATGAATTTTTCCCTAGAGAAAATTAGCTCTGCTTGTACACTGATTGTAGCCCACTGGACAGCATGACTTTTAATCTCCAGAACTATTAAGATTGTACATTTGAAGCCTGGAATGGTGGTGCACGCCTGTAATCCCAGCACTCGGGAGGCTGAGGCAGGAGGATCATTGCGAGTTTGATACCAGCCTGGGCTACAAAGTGAGTTCAAGGCCAGCCTGAACTACCTAGCGAGACCCTGTCTCAAAAAGACCAAAAAAAAAGCAACACAAATGTATAATTTTTTTTTTTTGAGACAGGGTCTCGCTAGGCAGTTCAGGCTGGCCTTAAACTCACTTTGTAGCCCAGGCTGGTATCAAACTCGCAATGATCCTCCTGCCTCAGCCTCCCGAGTGCTGGGATTACAGGCGTGCACCACCACTCCCGGCTTTGTGTTGCTTTTGCCACTAAATTTTTCATAATTTGTTATTGCAACAGTAGGAATGGGTTTGAGTCCCATTTTATATTTCTATTTTGAGATAGGATCTCCTTACATTGCCTAAGTGGAACTTGAAATTATAATCATCCTGCCTCACCATTTGCATTGTTTTGGACAGTGTGACTATAAACTTTCATGTGTCCATTTCCTGGGGCACATAGGGAAAGAGTGGATACATACCTGGGAAAAGGGTTATTGGGCCAGAGGGTATACATACCTGGGAAAAGGGTTATTGGGCCAGAGGGTATACATACCTTCAGCTTTACCTTACAGTACAAAACTATTTTCAATGTGTACCCCCACTGACAGGATTTCTCACATTTAGGCCAGATGTAGTGGCACATCACTGTAATCTCAGCACTTGGGAGACTGAGTCAGAAGGATTACCATAAATTTGAGGCCAGCTTAAACTAAACCAACCAAAAAAAAAAAAAAAAAAAAAACCCAGGACAAAACAAAACAAAGAGTTCTCACATTTTTGTTCTTAAGTCATTTTTTTGATGTTAGCTTCAGTAATGCTTCCTTCTTTTGTGTAGGTGGGTACTCAAAATTTGCTTCAAGTCAAAACACACTTAGAAACTATACTTTTTCCAGTGTAGAAATAGTAGATCACATTGGTTTTATTCTTTAGATGAACTAATTTTTCTACTAATCTGAATGCAAATAGTATAATTTAATTTGTAATCAGTTATAGAGCACTAATTTTTTCCTGCTGACAAAAACATTTTCTATGAATTTGATAAGTAGTAGGTTTCAATTCTGGCCATCTATTCAAACATAATCATTTCCTTTCATTAATATTCAAGTAGTACTGGGGCTGTTTATGGCAGAATTACATCTGTGAATGTGACTTGTTTCTCCTGTTATTTAAGAAACTTCCAAGCTGGGCATGGTGGCACACACCTGTAATTTCAGTACTTGAGAGAGTGAGGCAGGAGGATCACCATGAGTCCAAGACCATGCTGGGCTATGTAATGAGCTCAAGGCCAATCAGAACTATATAGTGAGACCCTGTCTCAAAAACCCAGAAAAAACTTTGATACAGTATTCTAATTTAAAAAAGAAAAGAAACTTGAAAAGTGAGTAAGTAGTAACTACCATTTGTTGAGAATAGTGTGCAAGGACCTGAGATAAACACTGATATGCATACAGTACTTTAATCCTTATCCACCCTTGTTATTCTTTTTTTAATAGATGAGGGAAATAAGGCAAAAAGTTAAGTAACATGCCCCATAGGTAGGGCCTGAACCTAGGTAATTTAGGTTTAATGGTAATTTTATGAGTCATCCCTGAAGTTAGAAGACAATAGATTTATTGCAGTATTATGTTAATATCTTAGTACTCTGAGAACCTTGGAGTTTCCTTTATGGTTTTGTCCAGTTTATGTTTCTTTTGGTGTTGGGACTCAATCCACTTTTCTTTTTTGTCTTTTTGAGACAGGGTCTCGCTATGCAGTTCAGGCTGACCTTGAGCTAACTATGTAGCCCAGGCTGGTCCTGAACTTGCAACTATCCGAGTGCTGGGATTACAGGTGTGGGACACCACACCTGGTTTCAGTTTATGTTTTCTGATGTTCTTACACAATTTTTAGAACATTTTCCTTTGTGTCTCTTATTTTTGTTCTGCCTTTTATCTTTTTTTTCTGTTGTATATGGGAATTTATATGATTTAAGTTACACACAGTCTGATATCTCATTTTGAACTGACTAATGACTTTCATCAAATATCTGTTGATACACTGCAAAGTTTGGTACTTGGTTGTGGCGGAAGGTGTAGTGGTTATAATATAGTCTCCTTAAGTTTGTAATCCAGAGTATTGTCAGTATTTACTTGTTACTATGTCGGGTACTTTCTTTTCGTTGTTGTTTTTTTTTTTTTTTTTTTCTCCGGTACCAGGAACTGAACTCACGACCTTGCGCTTGCCAGGCAGGCGCTTTTGCCGCTGAGCTAAATCCCCAGCCCCTGGCTACTTTCTTTTCAGTCATATTCTGTCTAGCAAATGTTTCAAACTATCTTTCAGCACATGTTATTTGCATTTACAAGTTGAATTTCCCTTTAGCATGTTCTGTCCATATTTTGATCTCTTTGGGTCT
Organism: Chinchilla lanigera; assembly: GCF_000276665.1. Lineage (NCBI taxonomy): Eukaryota > Metazoa > Chordata > Mammalia > Rodentia > Chinchillidae > Chinchilla > Chinchilla lanigera. Next base: position 9,542,596 of record NW_004955416.1, on the reverse strand, counting down.
GTTTTGGCAATACCTCCAGATTTAGCTTCTTTGTCAGAATTAATTAGCATGATATTTATTCCTTATTTTAGGTCATTAGTAATATTGCCAAATGGGAATTTATTTAATTTCTAACGGTATCTAGTTTTCTCTCTCTCTGTGTCTCCCTCTCTCTTTCTTTCTCCCCCCACCACCTTTCTTTGGCTTCTTGAGACAGGGTCTCACTCTGCAGTTCAGACTAACCTTGAGCTCACTTTGTAGCTCAGGCTGGCTTTGAACTCACAATGATCCTCCTGACTCAGCCCCCGGGGTGCTGCGATCACAGGCGTGTGCCACCGTGCCTGGCAGTATCTAGTTTTCTTGCTCCCAGACTCTTAGCCTTACTGATAAAATGTATTCAAGCAATTATTTAGTTTTGCAGCCAAAATACATTACTTTTTCAAATATAATCTATGATGTAGGATTGAAAAGGAGACTGCACTCAGGCACAACTTTGAAAAACTATTGCCTATATTTGTGAAGCTTGGTTTACTACTGCTTGGTTTTCTATTGCTTCATAGAAAATCAGTGTAAAACCATGTTTTAAAAAATAATTTTTCCCAAAGTATGGTTTTTTATTTATACAGAGTCCTAACCATTTTAGTTGTAGGAGGAATGGGAAGAGTTCTTTTTTCAGTCCAGAGGCCTCCATAATTTTAGTCTGTTCTTACCAAACACACATGCAAATTCCATTGTAGATTTCGTAAACTAATGAAATGTTTAGTCTCTCTGCTAGAGCAACAAGATGAGCATCAATCTCTGCTTCTATAAGAATCCTAAATGTAGCTAGACGTAGTGGTGCATACCTGTAATCCCAGCGTTAGGGAGGCTGAGACAGGAGGATCACTGTGAGTTTGGCTACATGGTGAGTGCAAAACCATCCTAAACTACATAGCAAGATGCTGTCTCAAACAAACCAACCAAAAGAATCCTGAGTTTAGGATTTTCAACTTTAACTATTTCAACTTCTATTTCTTTCTTTCTTTCTTTTTTTTTTTTTTTTTTTTTTTTGGTCTTTTTTGAGGCAAGGTCTCTCTCTGCAGTTCAGGTGGGCTTTGAGCTCACTTTGTAGCCCAGGCTGGTCTCAAACTCGCAAGGATCCTCCTGCCTCAGCCTCCTGAGTGCTGGGATTACAGGTATACGCCACCTCGCCCAGCTCTACTTCTATTTCTGAAGGTTTGAAATAGAGAGAACAGTAGACTGGCTATAATTGCAGTTTCCACTGTCTGTTCAAATGTCCATGTTTCTTCTTTACTTTTTTCCAAGGAAACTGGTTAACTTAGTTTGTTTGACGCCTGCCACAGTGGCTTTGAACCCACAGTAGTAACTTACAGGGTCACACTTGTCACCTGAGTGGCTTGTTCTTCATCTACACCAATTGAAATCGTACATCAACCATTTCAACATTCTGTGTGTAGACTAGAGAAATATCAGCAATTCTTTTATATAGCATGTCCACAGGAATGTCATAGCCATGCTTGTATTTCCAATTAGCTGCCTCATAGCATGCCCTCTATACCTGGGATGTGCTGTCATTGTCATTCTGGTCATCACAACTAGTGTTTTCAGTTATCTTGAACAAGTGAGTTACTGTACTATAATGTAGCAATTTGTCAGGTCCTTTCTACTGTGTAACCGTTACTGTACAGACTTTCCCTTGACAGCTACTGATGTAGGGCCACCCTGGCTAATGGCCTTGAGAATGTATTTTACTTTTACATAAAGTGAAAAAATGGTAATGTGGTGGTTAAAACCAGTGCTGGACCCACAGGAGAAGTTGGTACAGCCATTATTTCCAAAACAGTGTTTTAAAAAAACAATTTTTAGTACTTAGGAACCTGAGGCGGGAGGCTTCCTGCAAGTTCCAGGCCAGCCTGGGCTACATAGTGAATTCAAGGCCAGCCTGAACTGCATAGCAAAATCCTGCCTCAAAAAGTAACATCAAGCTGGGAGTGGTGCTGCACACCTCTAATCCCGGCACTCAGGAGGCGGAGACAGGAGGATCGTAGCAAATGAGATTAGCCTGGGCTACAAAGTGAGCTCAAAGCCAGCCTGAATTGCTTAGCGAGACCATCATCACTTATTATTTCACAGTGTCTGTGGGTCAGGATTTTGGGTGTTATTCCATAGATACTCTGTGTCAGGGTTATCAGTTTTTTTTATAGGATTCCATCAGGTAGGCTGCAGCCATTGCAAGGCTTAAATAGGGAACATGCCTTTTTTTTAAACCCTTTTTTTTTGTCTTTCTGAGATAGGGTCTTGCCATGCAGTTCAGGCTGGCCTTGAACTCACTGTGTTAAGCACCATGACTCAGTGATATAGGGGAGAAAAACTCCCAATCTGAAAGATTATCTGGGACAAGTTCATGTCTGTAAAATCAAAGAATGAATTTTAGGAACAATGGATGTTAAGAGCAGAATATATTTATTTATTTACTTATTTGTTTTTGTCTTTTTGAGACAGGGTCTCACTATGCAGTTCAGGCTGGCTTTGAGCTCACTTTGTAGCCTAGGCTGGTCTGGAACTTGCAGTGATTGTCTTGGCTCAGTCTTCCAAGTGCTGGGATTACAGGCATGCACCACCACGGTTGGCTCTTTTTTTTTTTTTTTTTTCCTTTTGTGGGTGTGCCTGTTTAATCTTCTGTCTTGAGGTCTGGCCCATAGTAAGTACTATCTCTCCATTTGTAAGGTATCTTGTTTTCTATACTGGCTCCTTTGAGGGCCTGGCCCTGTCTGACTGCCTATAATATTTTTATCTAACTCAGCTACCTATAGCATCAGCTCTCAATAGATAAGATTCTATTTCCAAATTCATTCTGAACCAGACTCCTAGTTCTCTGGCAACTTACTTCATCAGAAAAAGCAAGTGGAAAGAGCTGGGGAGGGGGGCCAGGCAGGCAGGGATGTAAGCAAAATAGGTATCACAGTGTTTTATAAGCTATTTGGGAAGTAACAGTGTGTTACTCTTGCTATACTCTTTGTTAGAGGCAAGAAACTAGATCCAACTCAATTTTAGGAGGTGGGAGGAGATAGGGGAGAAAAGAGATAACAATAGATAAAAATGATTGATTTTCTGGCAAGGGGCAAGGTCCTGAGTTAGATTCCCACTACCAAAATAAATAAATAATAGTCAGGTGTGGTGGCAAAGACCTATAATCTCAGCACTCAGCAGGCTGAGGCAGGAGGATTGTTGCAAGTTGGAGGCCAGCCTGAACTGCATAAGGATACCCTATCTCAAAAAGACAAATAAATAAACAAATAAATAAGATTGATTTTAGAAGAGTCTACCACCCCTGGGTTCCTGTGCAATTGTGGGCCCTTCTCTTTGTGTTCATTTCCTAACTGGGACAAGTTTAAGCTTTATGTAAGTAGTATCCACTCAGGATAAGAGTCTACCACACCTGGGTGTCCTGTGCAATTGTGGGCCCTTCTCTTGGTGTTCAGTTCCCAACTGGGACAAGTTTAAGCTTTATGTAAGTAGTATCTATCCATTCAGGATACAATTTTGTTGAATGAGCTTGTTCAGCTTTTATTCATTGAAAGTTACTTGCTTTGGTTTTTTTCTCCTGTAGTAATAAACATTGAACCCAGGGGACCTTGGCACTGGGCTACATCTCTAGGCGCCCTTCCCCTTTATGTTTTATTTTAGAGACAGGATCTTGCTAAATCACTCAGTTGCTCAGGCTAGTTTAAATTTGCCGTCTTTCTCCCTCAGCCTTGCATAGTAGTGGGGTTACAGGCATGTATCACCATGCCCAGCTTTGTCTTTTATAGGTACATTTCTTTTGGGAGCTGGTGGGGTCCTGAGGATTGAACCTGGAACCTTACACATGATAGGCAAGTGCTTTGCCACTGAGCTACACTTAGTCTTAGCTTCCTTTTAAAGACTGAATGATGCTCCATTGTGTGTATACAGCACATTTTGTTCATCCATTCACTTGCCTGCCTCCATGTCTGGCTGTTGTGAATGATGCTGCTGGGAACATGAGTATACAAGGCTCTGACTACTTAAAATTCTTTTGGATGTGTATCTAGCAGGGAATTTCTGGATCTTACGGTTAATTATTCGAATACTTGCCACATTGATTTGCACTGCAACTGCCCCATTTTATATTCTTGCAAGCACTACATGGTTGTTTCACTTTTTCCACCAACACTTGTGATTTTCTGTTTTTGTTTGTTGGTAATAGTCATCTTAGTGGGTGTGAAATGGAATCTATCATAGTTCGTGCATTTCCTGATGATTAGTGATTACAGCAACCTTTCATGTGCTTATGGACCATTTGTATATCCCTTCTTCTTTTCTTTTTTTTGAGACACGATCTCCTTAATTCAGGATGGTCTTGAACTCAGTGTGTAACCCAGGCCAGCCTCAAACTTGGGGTGGTTCTCCTGCTTCAGCCTCCCAAGTGCTGGATTACAGGTGTGTGCCACCACACCTGGCCTTCTGTATCTTCTTTGGAAAAAGTGACTATTCAAATCCTGTATCCATTTTTTGATACTTTGTTATTGAGTTATTAATTTTCTATTTTTATTTTTTATATTCATTTTTCTTTTTTATTAGTACATGTTCACTGCATCTAATGATCACATTCATCATGGGGAATAACACGTCTTAATTTTTTTTTTTGTCCCTTTCCTCTCCCCTCCACCCAGCTGTTCTTCCTCTCCTCATTTACAAAGTTCTATTTCCATTTTTTTCTTCAATTCCTTTTTCCTTTAAATCTGCTTTCTTTTCTTTCCCTCCCCACTTCCTCCTCTCTTGTTCCCTTTCCCATTTGAACAAGTTGTTCCTACTTCCTAATATCTGTCCTTCATTTTGCTCCTTATTTGTACTTTGGGTTCCTCACACAAGAGAAACAGTGTGATGTTTAAACTTGTGTGACTGATTTATTTCACATAAAATTATGTTTTTTGTTTTTTGTTTTTGAGACAAGGTCATGCTGTATTGTTCAGGCTGGACTTGAACTCACTTTGGAGCTGAGGCTAGCCTTGACCTGTGGTGATCCTCCTACCTCAACCTCTCCGGTGCTGGGATTATAGATGTGTGTCACCATGCCCAGCCAAAATTATGGTCTGTAGTACGTCATCCATTTACCTAAAAATGTCTCTTTTTAAAAAAAATTTTGGGGTACTTGAGATTAAACCCTGGGCCTTTTGCACTGAACTACATCTCTGGCACCTTTATTATTATTTTTTTGAGGGACGGGTTGGTTTTTCTGAGACAGGTGTAAGGCTCCAGCCAGACTGACTCTCCCAGCCCCGAGCCTGCTTGCCAGCAGAGCAGTGCTCTCTGCAGGGAACTCAGCTCAGTACCGAGGTTGGCAAGCACAGGAAAAGAGATAAGGTAGGAGAAGGAATTTCGCAGGTTGTGGGACATCTGGAGGCACCTAAAAGTTTACACTGGACACTTCAAGAACTATGCCCACTGAGGTGCAAGCCTGCCAGAAAACTTCGACCACAAATGTTCACTTCTTCTCTTCATCCCTATAAAAAGGAACACTCTTCTCTTTGTTCAAGGCAGATGGTCTGATCGTGCTCTCTGCCTGCCTGCGCCCAGACACAATAAATTCCATGCCATGTTGCCTTACACAAGCCTGGTGGTCTCTGCTGCCCACCCCCCCTCCCGTGTTACATATATTGTAACAGGGTCTTTCTATGTAGCCCAGGCTGGCCTAGAACTCGAAGTGATCCTCCTGCCTCAGCCTCCTGAGTGTTGGGATTGCAGGCATGTACCACCATGCACAATTATTTTTTTATTTTGAGACAGGTTGCCCAGGCAAGGCTCAAACTTTTGATCTGCCTTCCTCAGCTTCCCAGAATACTGGGATTATAGGTATGTGCTTCCATGTCTGATTTATAGGAATTGTATATTAAGCTCTTGTCAGATATGTCATTTATAAATATATGCCCACATTCACTGAGTTATTACTGGCCTTTAATGCTTAAAAGTTTTAAAATTTGAAATATAGTTTATTTTTCTTTTATTTTGGTGTCCTATTCAAGAAAGCCAAACCTAGTGTCATAAACTTTTCCCTGGAATGCTGGACTGCCACAAAGAAAGATAAACTTGAACCATTTATAGAATAATAGATAAATTTGAGAACATAATGTTAAGTGAAATAAGTCAGACATACAAGTTCAGATAGTTTCTCTTATATAAGAAACACAAAATATATATAAACATACAGATAAAGAGCACAGTAGAAGAGAGAAATAGGAAATAGGGAGAAGTTCAGATACTTCTTCAAATAACAATTTTTTGTTTTAAAAATATTTTAATACATATGCTAATTTGCTTCATTTATACTACTTAGTTTATCTTACATTGTTGAAAAGAGAGTTTTTGTGTTACGTTTTCTTTTGTAAGAATCTTTTTGGTTTGTCATGCTCTGAATAACTACTCTGGAGATAAGGATATGCAGTGTATTGTTGTTCTCTTACTGTTTTATGAAATTCCTTTTCATTTCTTCATTAAAAAAAAACTTTCCCCTTTGTTTACTCTCCAGATTACTGATTCAGTTGCAAACTTTTTATCAGTTGTGTACATCTCTCTCATTGCATTCAAGTTTATGTAGGTATGTTATCAGTAGCATTGTTTTCAGGACATTTTTCCTGGTGCTGCTAATCGGGTCCAGTGTGTAGTGCTGTTTTATTGGTTGGTCATGCAGCTGCCCTCTTGATCTTTCCCTTGTTGGTACTGTCACTCAGGAAACCTTTCTGTTTACTCTTTTGTTGAGTTCTGTCCTGTCTGAGTCTCGGTAATTTTTCTATTATTATGGTTTTTTTTTGCTGGAACACATTCTCCAGTAACAACCTCAAGGTATGGAAAGTAAAAATTTAGAAAACCTTACATCTCTGAAAATATTCTCTCTTTAAACTTGGCTGAGTACAGAACTTGACTGATTTAGAAGTTGGCTGAATATAGAATTTGGCTGAGTATAGTGTTCTGGATTGGAAAGAATTTTTCCTCAGTTTAAAGTTGCTTCCTTATTGATTGCTAATACCATGCCTTATCATTGAGAAGCCTACTGTCCTTTCACTCTTTTTTTTTTTCCCTTTTCTCTTTGGAAGTGTAGAGAATTTTCTGAGGCCTTCATGTTGTAAAGTTTTTTTGATGTGTTGGTTTCTTGTGTTGGGGACTTGATGTATCTAATCCATGAGAAAATTTGGGTATTTAAAATGAGGAAAATTTCTTGAGAAATGAAATTTCATTTCATTATTCATTTTTTTTTTCTTTCTGACTTCATATTATTTAAAAGTTCAGGCAGGGTGTGGTGGTGCACGCCTATAATCCCTGCTCCTGGGAGGCTGAGGCAGGAGGATCGTTGGGAGTTCAAGACCACCCTAGGCTACGTAAGTGAGCTCAAGGCCAGCCTGAATTGCATAGCGAGCCTCTATCTCAAAAAGACTAAAAAATAAATTAATTAATTTTGAAAAAAATTCAGCCTTCTTTATTGAGCCTCTTTGTTTATTTGTCCTACTTTCTGAGATTAAAAATAATACCGTCTAATTCTTATTTTATGGATACAGTATCTCTCAGGATATAGTAGTTTGTTTTTGCTTGTTTCTTTTGTGGTACATCTCTAGCCTTGAAGTTTCAGGTTTCCTCCTAGTATGTATGTATGTATTGTTTTAGGACATTTTTGCCATTACATGTTTTCCTTAAGTTTGATAATGTCCTCATCTATAATCCCAGCACTCATGAGGCTGAGAGCCTGAGGCAAGATGATCACCGCAAGTTCTAGGCCAGCCTGTACTACAAAGGGAGACCCTGTCTCGAAAACCAAAAAAAAGTTTTTTGATAATCTCTAGTTATCTTCTTTTTAAGGGTAAAGCTAATTGGAAGCTATCTTCATGTGTTTTGTGCTGCAATAATATTTTAGACTGGGTAATTGATCAAGAACAAAGTTAAACCAGGTGGAGCACACCTGCTATGCACTCTGAGCGCCTGAGGCAAGAGGATTGCAAATTTGAGCCCAGCCTGGGCTATGAGGTGACTTACTTAGATCCTTTCTAAAAATAATTTAAAAAATTAAAAAGGTCTGAGGATGCAGTTTAGTGTGAAGCCTTTGGGTTCAGTACCCATTACTGCAGGAAAAACAGCAGCAGCAGCCGAAATCCCTTTATTTCTCACAGTTCTAGAGGTTGTAGACTTGTAGATTTTTTTTCTTTTTTTTTGAGACCAGGTCTCGCTATGCAGTTCAGGATGACCTTGAGCTCACTTTGTAGCCCAGGCTGGTCTTGAACTCGCAAGGACCCTCCTGCCTCAGCCTCCCGAGTGCTGGGATTACAGGCGTGCGCCACTACATCCGGCTTAGAGTTGTAGACTGAGGATCAGCCTCTGGTAAGGGACATCTTGCTGTTGTAACCCATGATGAAGAGTGAGAGAAAGTGTGTGTGTGTGTGTGTGTGTGTGTGTGTGTGTGTGTGTACACAGGAGTGTGGGGTCACAGAGCACACAAGGGCCAGAGGGGGCTGAATTCCCTTTTGTAAGAGATGCATTCCCACTATGATAACGTTATACCATTAATGAGGGCAGAATGACATTTTTAAACTGGGAATTAAGCTTCCAGTAATAGGACTTTCACAGGGCACATTCAGACCGTTATAGAGCCCTGAGCATTTGTGTGTGCATGCATGTGCAGTGTGCATGTTGTAACTATAGTCTTCAGTGTAGAACTGTCTTGGTAACTGATTCTTCCTACGTTTTCCCTAGAGAGGAACACATGACTCTGTTTCTAGGAGCTGAGAGGGTAAGGAAATTGAGATACACATATTCATTAAATGGCAGTTTACTTAATTTCTTTTCGGTAGGGTGCACATCCCTCAACAATGCTTGGTATGGCAGAGAACCTCTATTTTACCTTTTTCTGTGTCATCAGATTTCTGCTGTGGAGGAGAAGGGCAGTCATTTAGCTCAGAGTAAGGGAGATCTTGGGATTAATGTCTTAGGCACACCTTCAGTCCATTCTTAGTGAAATAAATGCGCTTCCAGACGTATCTTACTGCAGTTCCTGAGCTTTTGGTGATTTGTAGTGTCAGTCAGTTTGTTTACTGACCTTCTGCACTGCTGCTGTGAGTGAGTTCAGCTTTCTTGGGCTTGTGAGCTCAGCTGCCTCTTCTTTTCTTTCCAGTGACCACACTTCTATCATTGTTACCTCCCTTCCTCTATGTTTTCTTACTTGTGAAATTAAGCTAAAGAATAATGCATAGCATATATAATACATTGTCAGTAAATACTTGTGTTTTTTGGTTTTTGGTTTTTGGGGTTTTTTGAGACAGGGTTTCACTATGCAATTCAGGCTGGCCTTCACCTCACTTTGTTAGCCCAGGCTGGCCTCAAACTAACAGTGATCCTCCTGCCTCAGCCTCCTGAGTCTGGGATTACAGATGCGTGCACCATACCTGGCTTTCTTTTTTCTTTTGTGGTGCTACAGATTGAACACAGGGCCTTGCACATGCTAGGTCAATAATATACTACTGAGCTGAGCTCCAGTCCTAAGTGGACTTTTTAGTTACTCAGTTGTATGAGTTTTAACAATTGATAGATTCCGGTATCTCCCACAATAATTATTCATGCTAGTGCATAAATATTCATGATAGTTCCAACAACTCCTAACCCCAAGACTTCCTCATCCTATTTGTTTTGCAGTCCCACCTCCACCCTATTGTTAACCCTTAGCAACTTCTAATCTGTTTCTTGGTACTACAGTTCTGTCTTTTGGAGAATGTAATATAAATGTCTCATATAGTGTATATAACTTTTTGAGAGTGGCTAGTGATGTCAAACATATTTTTTTTTTTTTTTTTTTTTTTTTTTTTTTTTTTTTTTTGAGACAGGGTCTCGCTATGCAGTTCATGCTGGCGTTGAGCTCACTTTGTAGCCCAGGCTGGTCTCGAACTCGCAGTGATCCTCCTGCCTCAGCCTCCCAAGTGCTGGGATTACAGGCATGCGCCACCACACCCAGCTGTCAAACATATTTTCTTGTATTTATTTGTAATCAGTATATTCTCTTTGATAATGTGTATGTACAATATTTTGCCCATTTTAAAATTTAGTTCTTGTGATACTGATAATTGAACCCAGGGCCTTTGCACTGAGATACATCCCTGAGACATTCTTTCATTCATTCATTCATAAAATTTTTGAGATAGGGTCTCATTAAGACCTTAAGTTGCTCAGACTGGCCTCAAACTTGAGTTCCTCCTACCTTATCCTCTGAGAGTCCTGGGATTATAGGTGTGGGCCACTTCATCTGACCTCACTGTTCTCTTATGGTTGAATTTTAAGTATTCTATATTGGGGTATAAGCCATTTATCAACTGTGTAATTTGCAGGCATTTTCTCCTAGACTGTGGTTTATCTTTTGAATTTTTTTTTTTTTTTTGGTACCAGGAATTGAACTGAGGACCTTGCGCTTGCCAGGCAGGCGCTTATGCTACTGAGCTATATCCCCGGTCCTTAAATTTCTTAACAGTGTATAAACTGGGTGCATTCTGTAATCCCAGCACTTGGGAGGCAGAAACAGGCAGATTGCTGTAAGTTTGAGGCCAGCTTAAACTATGTAGTGAGCCCAAGGCCCCCCTAACTACATACCAAGACCCTGTCTCAAACAAATGAAACAAAACAAGACAAAAAAGAAAATAAAACAAAATAGTATGTCAGCTCTCCCTATTGCTAGGGTACAGAACCCAACACCAACAATTTAAAGGCAAGAGGCTTATTTGGCTTCTGATTTGGGGGGATTCAGTCCATGATCTGCTGGCTCCTGGGCAGAAATGTGGTGGAATAGTAGAGGGGAGCAAACCTATTCAGTTTGTGACCTGGAAGCAGAACAGAGGAATAGTCTGGGGAAGGAAGGGGTGAGGGATCAAATGTAAAACTTAAGGTCACATCCCCGTGACTTACCCAGATACACTCAGCAGTGTCCTCTATTAATCTCCCTCAGCAGCTTCCAAAGCCAGTCAGGTTGACACAATTAAGCTTAGTCACAAGTGTCTTTCATACAATACACAGTGTGAAATTTTTTTCTTTTCTTAATTGTGATTTTGGTATTTGTCTAAGAACTCTGCCTAATCCGAAGGTACAAAGATTTTCTCACAAGTTTATTTCTAAAAGTTGTATATTTACATATATGATGTACCATGAGTTATATTTTGTGTGGGGTGTGAGGTTTATATTAAAATTTAATTTATTACCTATAGATATACAGTTGTTCCAGCAATAATTTTGGAGAGACTGTCTTTTCTATACTGAATTGGCTTTGCATCTTTGACAAATATCAGTCGGGCCAGAAGAGGCAAGTAAATTTACAGAGATGGATAGTGGGTAGGAGAGTGATGGAGCAGGGAGTATGGGGTGACTGCTAAGGGCTATGGGGCTTCTTTTTAGGGAGATAAAAATGTTTAGAATAGCCGGACATGATGGCAGATGCCTGTAAACCCAGCATTCAGGAGGCTGAGGCAAGAGGATCATAGGAGTTAAGGCCAGCCTGGGTTAGATGTTGAGTTCAAGGTCAGCCTGAACTACTTAGCAAGACCCTGTCTCAAAAACACCAAAAGAAAAAAAAAAAAAAAAAAAAGGCTATGGTGTTTCTTCATGGCAGCCCACCGTACACTGTAGGGTATTTTTTTCTTTTTCTTTTTCTTTTTTTCACTTCTTTTTTCCTACTTTTACTTGGCCCAAAATTGTTCTGCAAAGCCTGTTTTTTCCTGCCTTTCCTTGGAGCCTAACACACTTTGTCATTTCTTGACAAAACTATGGGAGTGTTACTCCCATATTTATTCTTTAGAATACTTCTATTGGTGAATTATTAATTTTAATTTTATGAGTTTTATTATATTAAACAGTGAATGCTTAACAGGAAAAAAATGACAAAAATAAAGTATTGCATTTTTAGTATTTGAGTGTTTATAAAAAAAATCAAAGTTTTCAAGGTTGACTGGTTTTTGGTGTACAAAGTCTGAAAAAGAACAACAGAAATGAATTCCTATATGAACTACAGTGAAAATACCAATAGCACTCTACAAAAAAATATTTACTTCAGTTATCACACCTAATGCAGTCTTCACGCATGACAGCTCTATATTCTGTGTACACATCTTGCTTACACTGGCAGCACATGTGCTTAGCTTTCTTTGCCTGTGTTGCAGGCCGTTCTTGTCACCTCTCTTCTCTTCGTGCTTTGTCAGGAGCTCTGTATTATGTACTGTGCTGTACAGTGTGCACTTAGCTGGGAAATAAGATACCAGTAAAATAAGATCAAATGTGCGGTGAGTGCTTAGAATAGACATCAAGATTTTCACATCAGCTGTTTACTTCGTTACAAAACCTATGAGATAACATCAGAAATAAAAATGTATATGAACTACAATGAAAATGCCAATAGAATTCCACAACAAAAATGACCTTTGCTCCCATTGTTTCACTCAGTGCAGTCTTCACACATGAAAATTGCATGTTCATACACAAGTATCACTTACATTGATAGCACATGTGTTTTGTTTTCTTGTCTTTTCTTGTAGCGCACAGTTGATACCTTTTTGGTTGTCCTGTTGTAGTAGGTCTTTGGGATGCTGCACCTTCCTGTTCACCTTTCTGCTTACTAGTGTAGTCCACAATTTTTTTGCATAGTTTTTCCTCTGCTATAAATGATATGTTAGAAGTTCCAGTCCCAATCCTCTAAGAAAATTTCTTCCTGGTATTTTGCACATGTTATTTTCTTTATTAACTATCAAACTACTTATGCCACACAAGTTTAGGATCGAGTAAAACACAATAATTGGCCAGTGCCGTTTTGAGTGACATCATAGTTGCTGCCTAACTTATCAACAACATCTGCTCCACCTTTGGTTTTGTTTGTAGAAAGTTTCCATCTCAGGCTTCCATTTTGTCAAGGTTTCCCTATCAATATTTCCATCATGATGCAGTACCAGTTTGTTTTTCTTTGCCACATACAAGGACAATGTAAATCTTTCTGAAATCCAGCCAAATGTGGTGGCGCACGCCTGCAATCCCAGCACTCGGGAGGCTGAGGCAGGAGGATTGCTGTGAGTTTGAGGTCCGCCTGGGGCTACCTAGTTAGTTGAAGACCAGCCTGAACTTCATGGTGAAACCCTGTCTCAAAAAGGAAAAGAAAAAGAATCTGAAATCCAAATATTATACTGTACAGTTCTCTGTTTTAAAATTGCAACATTTCATTGGGAATTTCTGCTTTGTTCCTGCATACAGTTCCTATGCTAGTCAACTTGTGCTCTGTTAGCAAATGTAACATCAATTGGAAACTGGTAAACCAATTCTTGAATGTCACATTCTGATTAGTTTGGGAGATGGGAGCAACAAATCTGTTTACATCATCATTTGATTTTTTACTATACAAATAAGGACCTGATGGCTGAGTTCCAGGATAAATTTCTAAATTGAAAGCATAATAAGTCTTCTCATCTGCAAAGGCATAAATTTTTATGGCATATTTTGACCTATCGCTCTTCCGTGAGTCTTACATTCCTGTGATTACTATGAGAAATCCTTGCTAAGTATAGCTGATCTATGAATGCTTTGAGTTCAGGTAGTGAGGTGTCATACTAAATACATTTTTAATATGGCTGTTGTGTATACAGAATGTTTTACTTGTATTTCAGCCTTTATGTATTCCCAGCATCTTGTAGTATTTTGTCTGTTGCAATTTCCAACACTGAATGGCAGTGCTGGCATTCTGTCCAATACATTTCACCCCTGCCAAGACCCTCACTATATTTTCAGACCTATTCTAACATTGGATCATTCCATTTGGTTTTGTGACCATTTTGCAACATTTGAACTAGTCAAATACATACATTGCTGTTTTCTTTGTCATCTGAATCATGGAGGTCTGCATTTCCTGTCAGTATCAGTCAATTCTTGCTCTATTTCACATCACAGGAACTTTGGCTTACATGGTGAATGTCATCGTCATCATTGACCCACATCACTCTTCTGTTATGAAAACATGTATTTTACCATAATGATCATCTTCATCATCCATGCATGAGTAATCTGATGATTCACTTTTGACCTCCTCTAAAGCTTACAAATCTGATCTTTCATGTGATACTGTACTGAATTGGGCTACTTCTACCAGAACAATGTAAAGAAAACTTAAAAACAAAAAACAAAAAACAAAAACAAATTCTAGCTGGGCATGGTGGTACATGCCTGCAATCCCAGCACTTGGGAGACTGAGGAAGAAGAACCACCAAATTTGAGGCCAGCCTGGATTACACAGTGAGTTCAAGGCCAGCCTGAACTACATAGTGAGACCCTGTCTCAAAAACAAAACAAAACAAAAAAAACCCAAACAAAAACAAAAACAAATCCTAGAGTGGTGTGGGTATATTAAACTGTACTCTGATGCTCATGGAAACATATGCAAAAATTGGGTTGACACTTCCGCACATGTGCACATACTTCACCTTTATTTGTACCAAGTGAGTAAATGCAGATTGTTTCCTGAATCCCCAGGGAAAAGTACTGAGATGCGCAGCTGGCTACTATTAACGCTAAAGTAAAATTTACAGTAGAAAAGTAGCAGGTGTGTGTTTGGCATCCTCTGTTATGCTTGGTTAAATGTGAAACTTTGTCACCATTTTAAAAAAAGTTCTAGGATTAATAGTGGGAATGGTTATACAATCTTGTGAGTATATTATTAACCACCAAATTATATGCTTTAAAATGTCATTTTACTGTAATCCCAGCACTCCGTAGACTGAGGCAGAAAGATCGTTGCAAGTTTGAGGCCAGCCTGGGCTACAAAGTGAGCTCAAGGCCAGCCTGAACTGCATAGTGTGACCCTGTCTCAAAAAGATAATCAATCAGTCAGTTAATGAATAATTTTATAGTATATTAATTAAATCTAAATTTTAAAAAATCTAAATTTAAAAAATCTAAATGAAAAAGCACTTAAAATTAGCTACTTTGTGTGGGTCTGTTTCTGAACTCTATTCTGTTTGTATTTTTGTCCCTTTGTTGTTAGTTTTTATTTGTCAGAAATATTTTGCGTATTTTTTACCTATCTATATAGATTTTAGAATTAGTTTATGTAAAATATTCTGCTTGGATTTCACCTGGAACTTGGTCTGTGGGAGCTTTTTTTTTTTTT
>NW_004955416.1:9430975-9525486 GCF_000276665.1 Chinchilla lanigera | reverse complement strand
GGCGCTCCCCGCCCGAGGCTCCCCGTGGGCTAGGGGCCCACCCTCAGGGAGCCAGCAGGCAGGAAGCTAGCCAGCCAGAAGGCTGGCGCTCCCCACCCGCAGGGGAGCTTTTTTTTTAATAAAAAATGCCCATTATTAGATTGAGCAGATTTCTTCCATTCCTAGTTTGCTGAGAGTTTATGTCATGGATGAATATTGAATTTTGCTAAATACAGTGCTTCTGCATCAAGGGAAAAATCATGTCATGTTGTTTTCTTTTTTCAAGACTTTTTAAGAAAAGAGTTTTCTTCTTTTTTTTGAGATAGAGTCTTAGTTGAACAATGGTAAGTCTTGATGAACAGTGGTAAACATAGGGCCTCCCAAGTGCTGGGATTACAGACATGTACCACCATGCCTTACAGACATGCACCACCAATATAAATTGATTTTAGAATATTGAATCAGCCTGCATCCCCAGGATAAACTGTACAGGGCTGTAGTATATTATTCTTTTTATACCTTGTTGGATTCGGTTTGCTAATTTTTTTTCTTAGTTTTTTGAGACAGGGTCTCCCTGTTTATTTCAGACTGTCCTTGAACTCACTGTGTAGCCTAGGCTGGCCTCAAACTCATGATGATCCTCCTGCCTCAGCTGGGAGTACAAGTGTGTGCCACCATGCCTGGCTCATTTTGCTAATGTTTTGTGATGGGTTTTCATGTTTATGTTCATGAGGAACATGAATCTTATTTTGTTTACTTGTAGGTAGTGTCTTTTGAGTAGTTTTGATATCAGGATAAAGTTAATGCTGTATTCATAAAATGAGTTGGAAAGTATTTCCTCCCATTTTTGGAAGAGATTTTATAAGATTCATTTCATTTCTTTAAATGTTTAGTAGAATTTACCAGTGGGGGAAAAATAGGCTTAGGCATTTTTTGTGGAAGCTATGATATCAACTTCTCTGTCCCTTCTGACTCAACTTTAATTGGACTACTAAGGCTATTTATTCCCCCTTCCCTGTGTTTCTTTTCTCCTCTTCCTCCTCCTCATCCTCCTCCTCCTTTTCCCTTTTCCTGCTAGAGATTGAACCCAGATCCTTCACACTGTGCTACATCTGCAAGCCCATTTTAATTTTTTATTTTTAAGAGTCTCACTAAGTTGCCCAGGGTGGGCTCAAATTTGTGATCCTCCTCCCATAGCCTCTCAGAAGCTGGGTTTACAGACCTGTGCTTTCATGCCTACCATCAGGCTTCCCTTTCATCTTTGGAGAACTGTGGTAGTTTTTGGTTGGGAGGATTTGGTCTTTTGGTATTCATTTTGTGTGTAGAGTGCTGCTTATATTATTTTGATGCCTATGCAGTCAATAATGATAATTATTTCATCCCTAATACTGGTAATTTGTATATTCTTTTTTTCTTCTTTTCACAGTTTTCCTAAAAGATTATGAATTTTATTGATCTTTACAAAAGAACCAGTTTGGTTTTTGTTGATTTTTCTCTATTTTTAAAAATTTTAGTATTTTCTACTCATCATTTATTTCCTTTTGCTTATTACTTCAAGCTTAGTTTATTATTCTGTTAACATTTTATTTTTAAATTTATTTTTATTTAATTAATTTTTTGTTTGTTTTGTTTTCTTTTGAGACATCTCACTTTGTAGTGCAGGCTGGCTTTGAATTCACTATGCAGCCTAGATTGGCTTTGAACACATGGCAGTCCTGCCTCTTCCTCCCAACTGCTGGGATTACAGATGTGTGCCATTTTGCCTGGCTTGCTAACTTTTTAAAGATAGAAGCTTAAATTACTAATTTGAGACTCTTTAAAATGTTGCATTAGCTTTTTTTTTTTTGAAACTAAAAAAAAGACTTTATTGAGGGCAAGAGGATGTGAATATAAAAATCAAAAGCTTATCTAGCATTTAGTTAACTTTCCATTTTCTCTTTGTCCAGTGAGAGGTGGATGTTATCTGAACATTTTCTAAGGGTCCTGATCTGCTCATGAAGTCTTTATCCAAGGGGAAACTGAGGGGCAGATTCCTTAAGGGGCCCTCTGGGAGAACTCTCATCAGGGCGGGAGTAAACGCTCGTGTCTGCCTACTTCTTTCCCTTCTGCTTCATGTGTACTACAAAATAATCATTGCATGCAGTGATGAGGCGTGCAGCTAGTGAGAAGAACCTCTGGAAGCCCACTTTGCCATCTCAACACTGGTCTAGATCCTTCATAATTTTGTCCACAGCCAGAGGGTCTTTCTGATTTTCAAAAACTCTGGGCTACAAAGTGAGCTCAAGGCCAGCCTGGACTGCATAGTGAGACTGTCTCTCAAAAAAAAAAAAAAATTAATATGCAGTCAAAGAGGGGTTAGGCCCTGAAGAAATTCAGCACAGAAGATGAGATACACGCACACACAGACACATACACTCATGCATGCATGCACCAATGGTAAACATAGGGCCTCCTGCAAGGAACAGAAGCTTTCCACCACTAACAACATCCCCAGCTGAATGTATCTACTTTTACATCCTACTTACAATTATTACCACTCCAAGAGGGGTTCAGAAACTTAACCATAATCATCTAAGTCCCCGTACCATTCTATCTTTTTTGTTGCAGCTATCTTATATCTATATATTTTGAAAATCCCTTCAGACAGTACTTTACTTTTTGCCTTTTAATTATGAGATGTATTTTAAAAAACTGAAGAGATTAGTCTATTTACCTAGATTTCTTTTTCTGATATTTTGAGCAGAGTCACACTATTTAGTTCAGGCTGGCCTTAAACTCAAGGAAGCCCCCTGCCTCAGTCTCCTGAGTGCTGCCATTATGGTACAGATATGCACCAACGTGCGCTGCAGTTTACCTAGATTCCCGTTACTCTTCCTTCTTTCCTGCTATTCTATTCCTGTAAGTTCCCTTTTCTCTGAAGAACTTTCTTTGATAATTAAGATCAGGTCTACTGAAAGTCTTAATTTTTTTTTTTAATCTGAGAATATGCTGACCCTGAAGGACATTTTTCTCCATGCTTTTTTTTTTTTGGTCTTGCTGTGGTTTTTGCCAACTCAGTCAGCTGAGTTGTTGTTCCCTATAAATAAGGAGTTTTATTTATTTATTCATTCATATATTGATTGATTGATTTTTTAAAAATTTTTTTGTCTTTTTGAGACAGGGTCTCGCTATGCAGTTCAGGCCGACCTTGAGCTCACTTTGTAGCCCAGACTGGCCTCGAACTCGCAATGATCCTCCTGCCTCAGCCTCACGAGTACTGGGATTACAGGCATGTGCCACCATGCCTGGCTGTTTATTTATTTTTGTCTTTTTGAGACAAGGTCTTGCTGTGCAAGGTCTTGAACTCTTCATAGCCCAGGCTGCCTTGAACTCCTAACGATCCTCCTGCCTCAGCCTCCTGAGTGCTGGGATTATAGGCGTGCACCACCATACCTGGCAACAGGAGTCATACTTTAATCTGGAAGTTTTAAAGTGTTTCTGTGTTTAATTTCTAGCAGGTTAGTCATAATGTGCTTAGGAGTGAGGTTTGTGTTTTATAGTTTTACTTTGCTTATCCTATCCATTGAGCTTCTTCAGTCGGTTTTATCTTTCTCAAATTGGGAAGTTGTAGGTATCTTTCAATTTTGTTTCCTGCTCTACACATTTTTCTTTCCTACAACTCTTAATGACACAAATATTTGTTAAGAGTTTTTAATATTGTACTACCAGTCCCTAGGGCCTATGGAAAGATTTATAAAAATCTTTTCAGATTGGATAATTTCTCTAGATTTGAGTTTACTCTTTCCTCTGACAGTTCCATTCTTCTGTTGATCTCCTCTATTGAAGTTTTATTTATTTATTTATTTTTTTGCCTTTTTGAGACAGGGTCTCGCTATGCAGTTCAGGCTGGCCTTGAGCTCACTTTGTAGCCCAAGCTGGTCTCGAACTCACAACAATTCTCTTGCCTCAGCCTCCCGAGCGCTGGGATTACAGGCGTGCGCCACCACACCCGGCATATTGAAGTTTTAAATTGTTAGTTACTGTAGTCACTTTTAAAATTTCAGTTTAGTGGGTTGAGCATGTAGCATGTGTGAGGTCTTAAGTTCAGTCTCATCTACTATAAAAGAAAAAAATTCAGCTTACTACTTCATAGCTGATACCATGTGTTCCAGGCCTGTAGTTGTGTAAATGTCATAGAATGAAGTTGCAAACCAGAGAGGGAGATTAGGAAAGTTTTACTGGAAAGGAGGAGAACAGCTCCTGGGTTTCCAGGCGGGGTCCCTGATGGGGTGGCCACATGGTCGCTCAGTTTAGAATTACTTACAGGCAAGCAGGGTACAGGAATTGCTTAATTGTTTAGTGATGACCTATCACAGTTGGGTCTTTGGATTTAAAATGACCATTTGGAACTCAGGCTGTCTAGCCCAGTGCTTCCACACAATGTCTATAGTACACTGTATAATTCACATTATGATTGCCTCAAAATTATGGATCTAAGTAGGGAGTAGCTATACTGTTTCGTAGAGGTGGGCAGCATTCTGTGCTGCCTGAGGAAATTTTTTTTTTCTGTCCTGGGAATTGAACTCAGGGCGTGTGCTTGTGCCACTGAGCTGCATCCCTGGCCTGGAAGTTCATTCTGTCTCAAGTCCTAGTTCACTGTCTCTTCTGAATTTTTGTCAGTGTGACTGGTCACTCCACTGTATCTATGGCCCTTCCACTAGCTGGCTGCCTTACTAGAAGTAAACTATTTCTACAATATCTTTAGTTTCTGTACTGAGCCTTTGTATCTGTCTGTCTACTTCTAGGGTATATGCCTTTGCTTGCAGTAGCTACTTTAAAGTCTTTGTCCACTAAGTCCTGAATCTGTCATCTTGGTGCCCGCATCTGTTGATTATCCTTTCATATGTAAATAGAGGTTTTCCTGGTTCTTATATACTTGGTAATTAATGGATTGCATGCTCAACATTTAAAAAATTATTTTTTGAGATTTGAAACTTACTTAAATTCTATGGAAAATACAGATATTTTTGTTTTAGTTAACCAATTGTGTTCATGTTTTAAGTTCTGACTAGCCTCCCATGTGATTTGTTTTTATTTATTTTATTTTTTTGGTACTGGGAATTGAACTCAGGACCTTGCACTTGCCAGGCAGGTGCTGCGCCACTGAGCTAAATCTCTGGCCTGTCATTTGTTTTTAATATAAGTTAAATTTTCAAAGCTTTTGCAGTCATACTCAGATCTCTGTATTCCTGAATGGCCAGAACTCGGTCTTGAGTCAAAGCTTTAGTTTGGTTCTGGATGTCAGTGGTGTGCTGCTCACTGTCGCATCATTTAATGATGTAAAGATTGGTCAGGGAGGCTAAGTAGTATCTGTCTCACCCGCCCATTATCATTAACCACCTCCTGCCTCAACCTGCTGGGTGTTGGGGTTATAGGCATGTGCCACCATGTCCTTAAAGCCAGTTTCAGTGATCATTTGTCACATGTTTTGTTTTTTGCTTTTGGAAAATAGGAAATTGTTCTTGTCATATATAAAACATTTACATGGTTCAAAAAATGAAAACTGTAAGATATATTCATAGAAGTGTGGCCTACATCCTAGTTCCCCATTATCTCCCCTCCCCTTTCTATTGAGTAAATCTTGGTAAACTTCAGTTTGCAGACCATGTTTGGGCAACTACCACTTTCCCCCTGTAAATAAAGTTTGTTGGGACACAGCCACACTCATCTCTTTACTTAACATTTATGACTTCTTTTGTGTTGCAGAGTTGAGTAGCTATAACAATACATGGTGTATAAAGCCTAAAGTATTTACTTTCTGACCTTCCCGGAAAAAGTTTGCCTACTCCTGTTATTGAGAATCATTTTCATCTCTTTTCAGTTTATCCTTCCTTTGTTTTTTTAATAAAATAAGCAAAAATGTACATATACTCTCCATTCACTTCCCTTTTACTCAAAAGGCAGTGTACTATAAACCCTTTATGCATCTTCCTTTTTTCCACTGAACAGTGTTTGCTGAAAATCACTCTGTATCTCTCCCAGTTCTGGTCTGGGTTACAGTTTTTATCTTCTTTAGGCTATTTCTGCTCTTTATATTCTACAAACATGCTGTTCTTTTTTGCTATTACTCCTTTTCTCTTATAATTTTATCGAGTAGGATTTAATCAGTGGCCTTTTTGTATGTTTACATTTATCTCCTATGCATTTTAAGTGCATTTTGTAACCTTTTTTTCTTTTTTGTCTTTTTGAGACAGGATTTCACTGTGTAGGGTTGGCTGGCCTTGAACTCATTTTGTAGCCCAGGCTAGCCTTGTACTCGAAGCAATCTTCCTGCTTCAACCTCCCAAGTGCTGCGATTACAGCTGTGTGCCCCCACACCTGGCCATTTTGTAACATTAAAATATTATTAGCTCAAAAGAGCTAGGCACACAGCTGTAATCCCAGCACTTAGGAGGCTGAGACAGGAAGATCACCAGGAGTTTGAGGCCAGCCTAGGATATATACTGAATTCAAGGCCAGTCTGAACTACATAGCCAGACCCTGTTCAAAACACACCTCCCAAAATTAGCTCTGATGATGTTAAGCTGTTCTAACCTATTAACTATAAACTGCTGTAAGTTAAGTACCATGTTTTTGGCAGCATGTTGTACTCAGGCTAGTAGTCTATCTGGACAAACAGCCATTGACATCTGTCTATTTGGATGAACAGTCGTTGGCTTGCTCTGTAGTCTCAGTTCTTGTAAATACTGTAATAGCCATGCTGTAACAGTATTCTGTAATCACTGGACATCTGTAGTGGAAAGATAATGTGGTTTTTAAAATATGCATTGAACAACTTTTGTGTCAATTTGTTCCCTCCCTCTTTCCATTGAAGCAACCTAGTGAGTACATAGGATTAGTAGTGCTTCTTGATGCTAGAATGTTGTGTTAATTAGCCCTGAGAAGCTGCTGCTGTTTTTTGTTTCAGGTTAAATGGAAACCACCTTTGGGAGCTGGATGCCTATGTAGCTGTTCTACCACATCAGTATTTTGCAATGAGTGGGGGAGGAGAGCAGCCAGACATCCTCAGTGTTGGAATCTTGGTCAAAGAAAGATGGAAAGTGGTGAGTGCACAGTGGGGTGGGGGTGGGAGTGGGAGTGGAGGGGAGTCATCTTTAGTATGCTGATAAAAAGTACTGTACTAGTTCATTAGGAAATAGTACCTACATTGCTTATCTACCTAAAGCATATCGGTTCTTGTAATTAAGCTCTGGGTTTGTATTCATATAATATTATATTTTCCTAACTTGCAATAGTTAATATTAAATAAGTTAATGTTGAGTATAAGTTAATATTGAACATTTATGAAAAGAACAAATAAAAAAATAGTGTTTAAAAGTACAGTGAATATCTCCTTGTTTCGTAGCAGTTTTTAGTTTATTTTCTTCTCTATATACTTCAGTCCTTATCACTAAATGATAAGGATTTCTTTTTTAAAGCTTAATCATGTTACTATTATTATACCTGAAAAGGTAATTTTATTTTATTTTTTTTTAGTAGTGGGGATTAAACCCAGGACCTTCCACAGTGAGCTACATCACAGGCCTTTTTATGTTTATTTGGGACAGGGTCTTGCTGTAATTGAATTTATGATTCTCCTGTCTTCGCTCCCAGAGTGCTGGGATTATAGGCCTGTGCTAACACTTGGTTGAAAAGAATAATTTCTTAATATCACTAAGTATCCTTTCAGTTTCCATATTTCCCAAATTGTTTTATAATCCTTTTTAACAGTTTGAATCTAGGTCCAGGAAGATCTGTATACTGCAGTTGGTTGCAGTTACTTAAATTTCTTTTAAATCTAGATTCCTCCGCCTCTCTTCTCTCCCTCTGTTCCTCTCTCCATCCCACCTCCCTTTTTTTATAGTGACTTAGTGAAGAAACTAGGTAATTTGCCTGTAGAATTCCTCCATTGTTTGGATATTACTGATTGCTTCCATGAGGTGTTGACAGGTTTTTCTGTCTCATGAATGTCATGTAAATTGGCAATTATACCTAAATGTTTGATTAGATCTGAGTTAGTTTTTTTGATTGTTGTTTGTTTTGGTTTCGGTTGTTCTGAGACAGGGTCCATTTTTTTTTGGGGGGGGGGTTTTGAGACAGGGTCTCACTATGCAATTTAAACTGGTCTTGAGCTCACTTTGTAGCCCAGGCTGGTATTGAACTCCTGCCTCAGCCTCCCAAGTGCTGGGATTACAGGCGAGCACCACCATGCCAGGCTCAGGGTCTACTTTTTAGTTATAGGCTGGCCTTGAACTCACTATGTAGTCCAGGCTGGCCTAAAATGATCCTCCTGCCTCAGCCTCCTGAGTGCTGAGATTACAGGTGTGCGCTACCTCGCCCAGCGGGCTTTTTTTTTTTTTTTTTGTGATGGGGACTTCCCCGCAATAAGTGTATCATGAGCTTTCAATAGGAAGCATATATATATGTAGTCTTTTTAAGACAAGGTCGCATTATGTAGTTCAGGCTGGCCTTAAACTCACTTTGTAGCCCAGTCTAGCCTTCAGCTAACAGCAGCAATCCTCCTGCCTCAGTCTTCTGAATGCTGGAATTACAGGCTTGGATCACCATGCCCAGCCTATAATGTTTTATTGTTCATATTTTTTGTCATGTATGTATTGATGAACATTGTCTTGGCCTGTTAACTTTTATTAGAGATTGCAAATTAGTGATATTCTATCTTTCTTTCATTTATTGGCTGAAACACATCTACAAAGAAAAATGTCCTATAATCAACTATTTGATTTGTGAAGATATAGTTTGATTAAGAAAGCAAGATAAATGTGTGCTTCTTTTTCTTAATTCCCCAGCATCCTCTAAAAGTAACCAATGAAATTTTTTAGTATAGTTAAAATTTTTTGGATTTAAATATTCCATGTGTTTTTGTGCAGTGTAGTTATTACCTAATAGTTGTTCAAATGTTTCATTTGACTTTGGGGATATCCTTGAAATTGTTGCCTGAATTTTTTTGATATGGCACTAAGTCTTTTGATGGCTTTCTTGCCCGAGACCTGGCATTGGTTTGTTTTGTCTTGTCTTTTGGTACCAGGAATTGAACTCAGGACCTTGTGCTTGGCAGACAGCCACTTATGTCACTGAGCTATATCCCCAGTCTTCGTTTTGTTTTTTGAGATAGAGTCTCACTGTATATAGTCTGGGTTGGTCTTGAATTCACTATGTAGCCCACGTTGGCCTTGAACTTGGGGTAATCCTCCTGCCTCACCCTACCTGGAATTGGCCATCTTGCTAAGACTGCTGTTTTGTTTGTTTGCTTTTGTTTTTGTTTTTTGTTTTTTTGAGGCAGGGTCTTCCTGTTTATTCAGGCTACCCTAAACTCACTAGGTAGCCTAGAATTTGGGCCTGGAATTTGCAGTGATCCTCCTGCCTCAGCCTTCCAAGTGCTGGGGTTACAGGTGTGTATCACCACACCCAGCATGTTTATTTACTTTCAAACATAGTCTCCACCACACCTGGCAAGACTAATATTTTTAAAGGAGCTGATTTGTTTTGAGTATATTTTAAGTATTTTTACTGCTACTCATTTTTTTCCAGCCAAAGTGTTATTCCAGTAGCAGGTTTCACAAAGCTATTTTAGTGGTTCCTTTAATTGACCAATAGATGGAAAAAATTTCTATATATTCATTCTTCCAACTGGGGATTCAACCAAGGGCCTCATATTCTTCCACATACCCCTAGCCCTTTTATTTTTTCTTTCCTTTATTGCTGCTTTTGGGGTGGCAATAAAAATTTTATTTCTATGGTATAGTGTGTTTTACTGATCAAGTCAATAGGCTTTGAAAATTTGATTGAATATAAAAACCATGTTGTGGGGCTGGAGATTTAGCTCAGCGGCTTAGTGCCTGCCTGGCAAGTGCAAGGTCATGAGTTCAATTCCCAGTACCAGAAAACAAACAAACAAAAAAAACCATGTCGTGATTATGGATTGGTACAAGAAGATTATAGCAGTTGCTAACATTTTATGTAGGTCAGACACGAATGTTAGTTTGATGAGCCCATCTTGCTAAGTTCTGTGGTGTAGGTTGGCTATTCTTTATGGAAACATCAGAGGTGACAAGTGAAGATCTGTCTGGCACGGCACCCCTGTCTTCATAATTAGAGTTAATATATTTGTGGAACTTATCCCTCAAATTGGGAGAAAGAATGACATTTTCAGTAAGAAGTCATAGACAAGTTATTAAGAGTGGTGGTTTAGTTATCTATTGTTATGTAACAAGCTATATCAGAACAGAGACTTAAAACAGTTATTTTGTTTTGTTTTGTTCACAATTTTGCGAACTAGAAATTAGGGATAACTTAGCCGAGGTGATTTGTCTTTGACCTCTGTGGCATGGCAGCATTGGTTGGGTTGCATATCCACTCCTAAGTGGCTTCTTTACTTCTTCATCTGGAACCATGGGCTCTTTGTTGCTCTCTCGTGCCTCAGTTTAGCGGCTCATTTCCTAGAGAATCTGCTAGGCTATGACTTCTCAGGATAGTGATACTTTTTATGTTGCAGCTTGCTTTCCAGAGCTGGGAAGCAGAAACTGCCAGGCTAGTTCAGTGCTCTTCTCAGAACTCACATAGTGTGTTCTTCTGTTAATTAAAGTAGTCACAAGATTGACCCAGATTTAATGAGAAGGGAAAGTAGACCCTACCTCTAGATGGGGGAGTGACAAGGTCACATTTCCTTCTTTAAGAGAAAGGGCATTCTCACAATTGAAGGACAAGGATGGTGATACTGTGGTGGCCATCTTTGGAAAATACATCCTGCCACAATCCTCACCTTTATTTCTTAATGTGTACCCCTGTAATGCTGAACTGGTTCTATGTCTTTGCTTAGGAAGCACTGAAATGTCTTAAGTCTTTGCCAGGCTAATAGAAAAATTAATGATTCTAATGTTCAGATGGCATCATCGGAATAGACTATGGAACAAAATCATTTGCTTCAGCTTAGATGTTTTATTCTACCATTTGGAAAGGGTATTTTTTTGAAATAAAACAATAAGCTACCTCACAGCAATCCATAATTAAAAGGACATCCCCTTTGGTAGTGTGTATTATTATTTTAATATTGTTTTTTGTTGTTATTTGTTGTGTATGTGGTATTTTTTTTTTTTTTTCTTTTTTTAAAGGCAGAATCTCTCACTCTATAGTTCAGAGTGGCCTTAAACTCACCATGTAGTTCAGGCTGGCCTCGAACACACCATGATCCTCCTGCCTCAGCTTCCTGAGTGCTGGGCTTGTAGGCATATACCGCTATACCTGGCTCTGTTTTGTTTTGAGGTAAGATTTTACTGTGTTGTCCAGTCCGGCCCCAAATTTCTGAGCTCAAGTGATTCTTCTGCTTTAGCCTTCTGAGTAGATGGGACTATAGGCAAATAGCCCTGTACCTATCTTATTTCTGAGATTTTGCCAGGCGTGGTGACACACACCTGTAGTCCCAGCTACTTGGGAGACTGAGGGAGAGGGTCCCAAATTCACAGCCAGCTTGGGCAATTCAGTGAAATTCTGTCTCAAAAATAAGAAGGACTGGGGATATAGCTCAGAGTTTTTTGCCTAGTGTATGTAAAGCGCTCAGTTGGATCCCCAGGGCTAGCAAGCTAGGAACAGGAAAGCAAAAAAAGAATCTTAAGAACCCATTATGACCCAACAAAAACCTGTGTATTTAACTGAACAGTTCCAGAACTTACTTATTAATTCCAAATTCATTCTATGGTTCCTCACCAAACAAAAATAAAGAATAGTTATGGCTCACACATACAAAACAAATAAAGTTAAATAATAATTATGTAATTGGCATTTTGCCAAATGTTATAAGGACATAAATAGGACAAGTGTCCCAGTCTTTGAAGAAGTTTACTTTATCTCATGGAATAGGACATTGAAAATGGAAAGTTAAGAAATTTGAGTTAAAAAGCAACAGAATGATATAAATGATATCTGAGGTATGGCCTGATAAAAATGATTAATTGAATGATTAAGCAGATAATTCCCAGATAAATTTTAGATGATAAATCATCCTGGATATAGTAATTGATGAGATTCCAGGGGAGAAGTAAGAAAGACATGAGCTGGGGTCTCTTGGGAGGTTAGGATTTAGGACCTCATGCTTCTGCTGATGACTTCCTACATATTATCACATCCTGTATGTTTGGTTTTTCTTGGTTTTTCTCCGGTACCGGAAACCGAACTCACGACCTTGCGCTTGCCAGGCAGGTGCTTTTGCCGCTGAGCTAAATCCCCAGCCCCTCACATCCTGTATGTTTGATAATACAATAAGACGAAGATCTCCTAGTTTCAGGAAATGGAATAAGACTGCCCTCTTGCAGGCTGTGGTGATGTACACTTTAATCCCAATACTTTGAGAGGCTGAGTCAAGAGGATCTTAAATTTGAACCCAACCTGGCAATTTAGTGACTCAGCAAGACTCTGTCTCAAAGTAAAAACCAAACAAACAAATAAAAACAAAATGCTGTATCTTGCTGTATCTTGCTCAGAGTGTATTACCTACACCAGTTTTTTAGAATCCTACAGGTTCTGTTGTCACCATCTGTTCAGAACTTGTTCATAATAGTAGGACAAAGATCCTGATGTCTCCCAGTTAAACTAACATTTTCATCAGAAAGAATATTAAGTGTTTGATGACAGTGCTTAAAGTGACTAAGAAAGCTCAGTCCTTCTTCAGGGTGTGGATGTGCAGTGAGGTCTGGAATAGTTTAGAACAGCTCTCTTCCTGTTCTGGGAGCCTGATGGTTATGTCAGAGGAAGAGTACCTGGTGAGAGGGCAGGGTGCTGGCTGCTTACCTTTCCCCACCATGTACACCACTTTAATTGTAGGTATAATTTCAACTGGCAGAAGAGTCCACTGTTTAAAGAGTCTGCCAATGGCTGTTTTAGAATGAAAACAACATGCATGCCTATAATCCCAGCATTTGGGAGGCTGCTACAGGAGTATTGCTGTGAGCCTGAAGCCAGAGTGGGCTACATGATTTCAAGGCCAGCCTGAACTATACAGTGAGACTCTGACTAAAAAAAGAAAACAGCAAATCTGATTTGAGTGACATATTCTTTCAGATACTGCATTTTGTGTGTGTGTGTGTGTGTGCACACGCGTGCGCGCAACATTTCTGATGTTAACTGTAGACCACATTTTGAAATTGTATGTAACTCAAATAATTGCATTTTTTATGGACAGTCTTGGGGAAATTTGATGTTATTTCCAGGCATTTGTTTTCTTCTTGCCGTATACATAGTTAATTTAACAGTGTTGAAATACTTTATTTTACTTTGTTTTGTTTTGTTTTTTATTTTTGAGTCAGGGTCTCACTATATAGTTAAGGCTGGCCTTGAACTTGCGACAGTCCTCCTGCTCAGCCTCCCCAAGTGCTAGAATTACAAGTATGTGCCACCATACCCAGCTCCTGAAATATTTTGTTATAAAATGGAGATAATAAGCTAGGTTTAGTGGTTCATGCCTGTAATCCCAGCAAGAGGATTGCAAATTTAAGTCCCACCTCAGCAGTTTATTAAGAAACTGTCTCAAAAATAAACAAAGGTCTAAAGAGTTAGCTTAGTGGTAAAGTATACCTTGATTTGATCTCCAGTATTGAAAAAAAGCAGGGATTGTAAAACTATGTTATTTTGTAAATGTAAGAACTGAATTGATTCTCATTTAGAATCTTCATAATTTTGAGTAATTTTGAGTGTGTTCTTATTTTCTGTGCAGTTGAGAAAGATTGGGGGTGGGGGCTTTGGAGAAATTTACGATGCCTTGGACATGCTCACCAGGGAAAATGTTGCACTGAAGGTGGAATCAGCTCAACAACCAAAGCAAGTTCTGAAAATGGAGGTTGCTGTTTTAAAAAAATTACAAGGTAAGTTTCTTTGTGCAATTTATAATTTGCATGCTAATTTATTTTTATCTTCTTGAGCCTCAATTACATTTTCTACTTATTGAATACTCTGGTGTCTGATAGGTATAAATATGCTTAGCACTTTTTTCTTGAAAATTTCATCACTGGTTAGTAATAATATCACTGTGTGATTGTTCAAATTAATTGGACTTTGAGAATTCCTTTACATGGTAAGTAAGGATGAGTGATGATCAGTTAGTAGAACCACGCTGCTGATGTAGAAAAAAGTGTTGTCCTGATGAACATCACTATTCTGTACTACAGACATGTACTAAGAAAACAAATAGGGCTTGGCTTAGTGGTGCACATCTGTAATTCCAGCACTTGGGAGGTGTGGCAAGAGGATTGCTTCAAGTTTGAGGCCAGCCTGGGCTACAAAGTAAGTTCAAGGCCAGTCTGAATTGCATAGTGAAACCCTGCCTCAAAAAGACAAAAAGTGCTCCCTCCTAAATCTGCTATTGTAAAATTCTCCATTAAAAAACATTAAACAAGCACAGTATACCTCTGAGATGTTTCCACTCATGTCCTCGGATGTTAAACATTCTTGAATCACTTTAAGGAAGCTGCTTTCAAACTGTACTGTAGGATGAGCTTAAAAAAATACTACCATTATGGGCTCTCATTAACTTTAGTTTCAGAGGTTAACTTTTTCTGGTCCTGTTGTCATTTTTGAAGTCCATTTATTTAGTGCTCAGGTCCTTATATTTAGTCCCCAACTTAGGAACATTCGAGTTGTGAATTTTCACAGGAACGGACCTCACATTACGAGCATTTATAGTTGGGAACAAATCTCAGAAGCAGCTCACATGTCTGCTGGGCACTGTCACAGTTGTGCTGCTGTGAGCTTACTGTGCAGTGTGCGAGTAACAGTAGCACAGTGTCAGAAGCTAGAGGAAGAGCAGTGGTGATGTGGCGGGGACAGTGGCAAAGGTGTGTAAGACTGCCTTTGTCGAACTTACAAACGAATCTGACCTAGGAATGTTCTCCTGGAATGGAACCCTTTCATATATTGGGACTTATTGTACTACAGGTCAAGTAATTTTTTTTTCTGATGTCAGTTCAGTCTTGTGCAACCCTGAATGCACTGCTAGTTTGTATTCATTTTTATAATGTTTAAGATATAATGTGATATTACTAAGATTAAAATGTTTTATCTGAATCAAAACTAAATAAAGGGGCCAGGGGTTTAGCCTCAGTGGCGCATCACCTGTCTGGCAAGGGTGAGGCATGAGGCCCTGAGTTTGATTCCCAGTACCCCTCAAAAAAATAAATGAGGATGATTGCCCTTTGCTTTAATCTTTCCAGTTATGCAAGTTTCTCTCCCAGTTGGCTCACCTGATTACAGCATGATGCTAATAAAATTATAATAGTTTAATAGTAATTTTTAGTTCAAGCTTAGCTTTTCCACAGCATAGTAGATTAGGGAAACATTGTCACTACTAGAAAAATAAATAATTGCAAAAGAATAGAGGAAAAGGTGGCTTAGCTACTTGTTCCTGTGACAAAATACATAACACCCAAAGTTAGAGGAGGAAAGATTTATTTTGACTCACAGTTTGCAGAGGTTTCAGACCATAGTCGGCTGGCTCTAAGGCAGGGTGGTGTGGCAGATGGGCATTGCTGAACAGGCAGAAGGCAGCAGAGCAGTGAGCAACAACAATAGCAACCAAGATTGCCTTTATATTTCATCCAGGCTACCTGCCCTGTTGTAATTTTTTTTGTAATTTCCTGAAATAGAAGTGACATGTGATGGAGAATGAAACTGCCCATTTCTCAGGCCATTTTTTGTGCACATCATTTCTTAAATAATAAATTGCTATAGTATTTAGAGTTTACCATAGTTTTCCTGGGTACAACACTTAGGTCAAATAATTCCGTCAAAGTAGGAAACATAATCAGTATCACCTTGATGTTGGATTTGATTGAAGTGCTTTATTCACATGATGAGAACTGAGTTATTTCCATTGAGAACTCTGCCCCTTGGTCTCAGGACCATAACCACAGACCCAGATTTTATCTCTAGCTGGAATCTGAAGCAGTGGTAGGGTGCATATTCAATATAATGATCCATGATTTATGCACACTTTTTTTTTTTTTGTACCAGGAATCGAACTCAGGACCTTGCGCTTGCCAGGAGGCATTTATGCCACTGAGCTATATCCTCGGCCCTTTTTTTTTTTAATGGACACTTTAAAACACCTTCTCTTAACCATAACTCACAACCAAATTGCACCAAACAACATCATCATACTGTTTGATTGCACCTTGTATCTATTACTTCTCCATTTTAATGGTCTCTTGTGCTATGTCTCAACACAGCACTTTGTTTTCTTTTTATTATTTATTTATTTATTTATTTATTTTTGTCTTTTTGAGACAGGGTCTCACTATGCAGTTCAGGCTAGTCTTGAACTCACTTTGTAGCCCAAGCTGGCCTCGAACTCTCCATGATCCTCCAGCCTCTCAAGTGCTGGGATTTTCAGGCATGTGCCACCATGCCCAGCTTTTCTTTTTAACGAATACTGTATGATTTTACTTTTATTGCTATTTGAAGAGGTTAAAACTTCTGTCCTTTGTCTTTAAATCTGATAACTAGTAATCTTACAGCACCAGTATGTAAACTACACACATATATATTTCTCCACTGTCCTAAAAATCATTTGTGCTTTTTCTGTTCATCTCTTTCTACTTCCTGGTCCCTGGCAATTACTACTAATCCTTTTACTGTGTTCATAGTTTTGCCTTCTCCAGTAATTGTAATCATATAGTATGCGCTTTATTCATATAGTGATATATGCATTTAAGTTTTCTCCACATTTATAGCTTGATAGTTCATTTCTTTTTGTCTTTGAATGATATCCCATTGTTTATACATGTACCAGTTTATACATTCATCTGCTGAAGGATGTCTTAGCTGCTTTCAAGTTGTTGCAGTTGTAGTAAAAGCTGCTATAAACAGCCACCTGTAGGTTTTTGTGTGGATTTAAATTTTCGACTCCTTTAGTTAAATACAAAGGACCATCACTGCTGGATTAGGTAAAAAAAAAAAAAGAGAGAGTATGTTGAGTTTTATAAGCAACTGCCAAACTGTCTTCTAAAGTGTATACCATTTTGCATCCCAATTACAGTGAGTTAGAGTCTCTGTCGCTCTCTGTCCTCTTCACTATTTGCTTTACTGTTCTGGGTTTTGTCCATCTCATTAAGGCATGTCATGACATCCCTATGTTGTATTAATTAGCATTTCCTTGATGACCTGATGATGAGCATTTTTTCGTATGCTTATTTGCTAATTTTTTTTTTTTGTCTTTTGAGACAGAGTCTCGCTATGCAGTTCAGGCTGGCCTTGAGCTCACTTTGTAGCCCAGGGTGGCCTTGAACTCGCAAGGATCCTCCTGCCTCAGCTTCCTGAGGATTACAGGCCTGTGCCATCACACTCTTTATTTGCCATCTTTATATCTTAGGTGAAGTGTCAAAGTCTTTGGCTCATTTTTTAATCAGGTTGTTTATTTTCCTTTTCTTCTTTTGTTTTTTTGAGACAGCCTGAAGGAAGAATTAGATTTGTGAATTAGGGTGCTGTAAACATGGGTATGTATGTGTCATTATAGCAGGCAATCCATAATTCTTTTGAGAATGTACCCAAGAGTGATATACTAGGTCAAATGTAGTTTTTTTTTTTTTTTTGTACTGGGAATTGAACTCATGACTTTGAGCTTACGGGGCAGGCACTGTACCACTGAACTATATATCCCCAGCCCCTAGGTTTTATTTTGAGACAGGATCTCACTCTGTAATTGAGGCTGCCTTTGAACTCACTATGTAGTTTATGGCCATCCTTCTGCCTTAGCCTCCCAAGTGCTGGGATTACAAGTGCGCTACCACATCCAACTCAAATGGTGTTTCTGTGTTTACTCTTTTGAAGTGTCTCCATGCTGATTCCCCTGATGGTTGTACTAGTTTACATTCTCACAAAGAGTGAAAGTGCTCCTCCCATCCTAACTAGCATTCAGTTTTGGTTTTTGTACCCTTGATGATAACCAATTCTAACTGTAGTGAGATGGAAGCTCAGTGTAGTGCATTTGTGGTACATAATGTTTACACTCCTTATGGGGAGCTGGTACATGTATGTAATACTTTTTTTTTTTTTTTTTTTTTGATAGAGTCTTGCTGTGTAGTCCAGGCTAGCTTCAAACTCACAGTGATCCTCCTGCCTCAGCCTAGCATTACAGACATGTGATACCAAGCCTGGCTGCAGTATATTTTAATTCTTTTTTTTTGATATCCACTTTTCTTTCTCTCTCCCCTCCATCTGTCCTCTTCCTTTTTTTAAAAAAACAAGTTTGCAACACATAATGTGCACATCTTTTTTCATTCCCTCTTCTTCCCCTCCTTCTCCTCTCTCCCCATTTCTTGATCCCCTTCCTTCTTGAGAAAGATCTGTGTCTCTGCTTCTTTTTATCTATCTTTTATTTTGTTCTTTATTTATACTTGGGGTTTCTCATATAAGAGAAACAATGTGATACTTAAGTTTGTGTCTGATTTATTTTATTTAACATTATGGTCTCAGGTGCATTTATTTTCCTACAGATTGACTCAGTGACTTTTCCAACAGGTATAACTTTCTTTAATGGCAGAGTAGTATTCCCTTGTGCATAAATACCACATTTTCAATATAGTTTTTTTTAATATAGTTTTAATTTGCATTTTTCTGATGGCCAGAGATGTTAAATATTTTTTTATACACTATTTGGCCATTTGAATTTTTTTTTTTTTTTTTACTT
Source organism: Chinchilla lanigera (assembly GCF_000276665.1). Taxonomy (NCBI): domain Eukaryota; kingdom Metazoa; phylum Chordata; class Mammalia; order Rodentia; family Chinchillidae; genus Chinchilla; species Chinchilla lanigera. The sequence goes on along the minus strand of NW_004955416.1, from coordinate 9,506,801 downwards.
AGCATACTGGTTTTTGTTAGTATATGTTTGCAGTAAGTAATGATTACATTAATTGTGAGAAGTTATATATGTATAATACATCTTAATTTTTTTATCCTTTTCCCCTCCCTCACTCCCACCCCATCTCTTATTCCCCTTCCCTTTTGCAGAAATTTTATCTTGCTGTTCCTCTTACCTATCTTTCATTTTGTATATGTGCTGTTGAAGTGAGAATACCTCTTTCTTTGTTGTTGTTTGTTTGTTTGTTTGTTTATGGTACCAGGAATCAAACTTAGGACCTTGCACTTGCCAGGCAGGCACTGCGCCACTGAGCTATATCCCTGGCCCACCTACTTTTTATTTTGCTCTTTTATTTACACTTTGGGTTTTTCGTGTAAGAGAAACTGTGATATTTTAAGCTGTGTGTCTGATTCAGTTCACTTAAAATTATAGTCTCAGGGTGCATCCGTTTTCTTACAGATGACTGAAGTTTATCCTTTTTTATGGCAGACAAATACCCTATTTTTATAAATACCATATTTTATTTATCCATTCATCTGCTGATGGATAAATAGACTTCTTCCAAGTTTTAGCTATTAGGATCACACTGCTATAAACATAGGAATGTATCCCTGCAATATATCTTTAGCTCTTTTAGGAAGATATGTAGAAGGAGACTAGCTGGGTCAGATGGAATTTGTTTTTAGTTTTTTGAGAAATCTCTATTTCCATCAACAATGTGGAAGGGTTCTTTCCCCCCAAAGCCTTCCCAGCATTTATTATTATTTGATTTCTTGATGATGCCAATTCTTTCTGAAATAAGATACAATCTTAGTGTTGTTTTAATTTGCATTTCTCTAATGGCCAGAGATGTTGAACATGTTTTCATTTATTTGTTGCCCATTTGTCATTTCAATTGCCCATTTTTTAATTAGGTCTTTTATTTTGTGGGGCCCAATTTTTTTTTGAGTTCTTCATATAGTCTAGATATTAGTCCTCTGAGGAATAGCTGGGGCAATTTTTTTCCCATTCTGTAGATGGTCTTTTCACTCTGTTGATTGTTTCATTTGCTGTGCAGAAGCTTTTTAATTTGATAAGATCCCATTTGTTGATTCTTTATATTATTTCCTGTGCAATTGGGATTCTGTTCAGAAAGTCCTTGCCTATGGCTGTGTCTGTAAGAGTTTAATCTGTTTTATCCTCAAGCAGATTGTTTCTCTTGGGCCCATTTTGATGTTAGTTTAGTAGATGGTGGGAGATACAGGTTTAGATTCAATCTTCTGTATGTAGATAGCCAATTTTCCTAATACTATGTTGGTTTGTTTTTGCTTTTCAGACAAGGTCTCACTATGTAGTTCAGGCTGGGCATGAACTCACTAAGTAGCCTAGGTTGGCCTCAAATTTACAGGGATCCTCCTGCCTTGGCTTCCTAAGTGCTGTAATTGCACCTCCAATGCCCAGCTTCCATCACCATTTACTTAAAGGGCTGTCTTTCCTTTAGTATATCTTTTTGGGTCCTTTGTCAAAGACCAGGTGGCTAAATATGTCTGGGGTTGTTTTCACTTCCATTAAGCCACATGTCTGCTTTTGTGCCAGTACCATGCTGTTTTCACTGCTGTAGCTTTATAATACAACGTGAAATCCAGGATTGTGATAATTTCTGCTTTGGTCATGTTGCCCAGGGTTGCTTTTGTTGTTCTGGGTCTCTTCTGCTTCCATATAAATTTTCAGATTGTTTTCTCTAGTTCCGTGATGAATGCTGTTGGTATTTTAATCCTCTATGAGAAGAATAGCTAGGCAAAGATATTCTCCCACTAGGTGGATTGTGTCCTCACTGTTGATTTTTCCTTTGCTGTACAGAAGCTTTTTAGTTTGATGTGGTCCCATTTGTTGATTCTTGATATTATTTCTTATGCTTTTGGAGTCCCGTTCGGGAAGTCTTTCCCTGTGCCTATCGTTTCAAGTGTTTCCTTTGTTTTATCTTCCAACAGTTGCAGTGTTTCTGGTTTTATAATAATCTAAGTCTTTGATCCATTTTGATTTGATTTTAGTGTAAGATGAGAGATGGGGATGTAGTTTCAATTTTCTGCATCTAGCTCTCTAATTTTCCCAAGCACCATTTAATATAGAAACTGTCTTTTCTCCAGCATATGTTTTTTGGCCCCTTGGTCAAAAATCACATGATTGTAGGAGTAACTGGTTTTTGTTGTTTTTCTTTCTTTTTTCTTTTTGAGACAGGATCTCACTATGCAGTTCAGGCTGGCCTTCAGCTCACTGTGTAGCCCAGGCTGGCCTTGAACTCACAGCAACCCTCCTGGCTCAGCCTCCCAAGTGCTGGGATTATAGACATGTACCACCATGCCTGGCTAACAGTTTGTTTTTTATCTTCTGTTCCATTCCACTGGTCTAGAGAAATTTCAGTACCATATTGTTTTTATTATGACTTGATAGTGTAACTTAATGTAGTGTATAATAATTCTACGTAGTAGAATTATATTATCCAGCATTGTTGTTTTTTCCTCAGGGTTGCTATGGTTATTATCTGTTACCAAATAAAATTCAGGATTGTTTTTTCTAGTTCTATAAAGAGTGTTTAGTAATTTAATAGGGGTGGTATTGAATCTATAGGTCATTCTTGTTAATATGGCCATTTTAGTAGTATTAATTCTGTTGAAGGCTGAGTATATAGCTTAGTGGTACAGCACTTATCTAATTCTGCCTATCCAAGGAGGACATTGTCTTTCCATTCTATAATATCGTTTTCAGTCTCTTCAGAGTTCTGTCATTATCATCTTATAGGTCTTTTACTTCCTTGGCTAGATTGCTTCTTAGGTATTTAATTTTTTTTTTTTTTTTGGAGACAAAGTCTTGCTGTATATTTCAGGCTGGCCTTGAATTCACTATGTATATAACTTCAGTTGGCCTTGATCTTGGAACCTCCTGCCTCAGCCTTCCAGAATACTGAGATTACAGGCATGCACCACCATGTCTGGTGAGGTATTTTAATTTTTTAAAGCTATTATTGTGAATGGGATTATTTTCCCGATTTCTTTTTTGTTGCGTTCATTATTAGTGTACAGGAACACAAGTGGTTTTTGTATATGTATTTTGTATCCTTCCATTTTGCCTGAATTGGTTTATCAGATCTGTAAGGCTTCTGATGGAGATGTTTTGGAGCTTCTGTGTAAAGAATCATATTATGCAATGGGGGTAATTTGACTTCTTTCTTTTGTATTTATATTTGTATATGTGTTCTCAAAGTGAGTACCTGCCTATCATATTTGTAGCCCTTTTATTTATTTTTCTTGCCTGATGCTTTTGGGTAAAGTTTTGAGTATTTGAGCAGGAGTGGTGAGAGTAGATATCTTGTCTAATTCCAGACTTTAGAAGGAGTTCTTTCAGTTTTCTCTCTTTACTATGATGTTGACTTTGTGTTTGTTGTACATGGCTTTTCACTTTTTAAAGTAAGGTTCTGTACTTATTTTACATAGGGTTTTTATCATGAAGTAGTATTGGATTTTATCAAAGGTTTTTCCCACACACATTGATATAATCATGTGGATTTATCTTTGATTGATCTATGTGTGTCAGTCCATCCTTGTATTCCTGTAGCTTTCTTTTCTTGCAGTGTGTTTGCCTGATTTTGATATTAGGTTTGTCTTGGTTATTTTTCTCTTGTTGCTGAGACAAAATACTTGACACCCAAAATTAAGGAAGGAAAGGTTTATTTAGCTCACAGTCTGTGGAGATGTTGTTCCATACTTGACTGGCTCCAAGGCAGAGTGGCACATGGCAGAGGGCAACCATTCTTTGCAGTGGAAGATAACAAGGCAGCAGGAGCAAAAGAGAGGAGTGGCAGCAAGCAGCCTCTTTCTCTCCCTTACATTGTATGCTAACTATCCGCCCCAGGGCAGGTGTAGTATTCATACCCATGAATCAATCATAAATTCTAAAAGCCTGTCCCATGACTGCATGAGGATTTGGGGGGATGGACATGCAGACACAAGCCATAACAAGGTTATCTGCTGGCGTTGTAGAATTTAAGATGCTAGGAGTATTATGTTTCTTCTTGAAGAGAGTGTAGAGAACTGGTATAATCCTTAAATGTTTGGTAATATACATTTATTTATTTATTTGTTTGTTTGTTTATTTATTTATTTATTTATTTATTTATTTATTTATTTATTTAGTCTTTTTGAGACAGGGTCATCTCATCATGCAGTTCAGGCTGGCCTTGAACTGTCCAGGATCCTTCTGCTTCAACCTCCTGAGTGCTGGGATTACAGGCAGGCACGTGCCACCACACCCGGCTGGCTGGCTGGCTGGCTGGCTGGCTGGCTTGCTTTTTTTTGGTGTTTTAGACAGGGTCTCACTGCCCTTGAACTTTTGGCAGTCTTTCTGCCTCAGCTTCCCTAGTGCTGGGATTATAGGTGTGGGCCACCATGCTCAGCACTGGTAGCATTTATCATTGAAGCTATCTGTACTAGGTGTTTTCTTTTTGGAGAAATTATTACATTTTGATTCAGCTTCTTTACTAGATATAGATATAAGCATATTCAGATTGTTTCTTTTGGTGTGAAGTTTGGTCATTTATGTCTATCTTGGTTACTTTTCTCTCATTGCTGAGACAAAATACCTGAGACCCAAAATTAAGGAAAGAAAGGTTTATTTAGCTCATAGTTCATGGAGATTTCAGTCTGTAATCAGCTGGCTCCAAGACAGATTGGCATAGCACAGGGGCAGCAGTTGAAAGTGGCAGAAGACAACAAAAGCAACAAGAGCAAAAGGGAAAGAGCAAGCCTCTTCTCCTCCCTTATATTGTAGGCAGGCTATCCCTCCCCACAGAGTGGGTGTAACACTCACACTGTCTCCATGCTCTCCTCTTGCACAGGCTCAGGATGTTTGTAAAGTGAGGATCCTGGCCCCCTGCTGAGCAACTTAGTTAAATTTCTAAACTTTTCAAGTTGACACAATGTATCAGCCATAACAATCCATCCACCCAGTCAGTTTGGCAACCAGACACATTTCTTTAAACTGGTCTCCAGATACAAAGACAGTTATTCTTATCATTTCACAGCTTGAACATTATAACACAGGTTTAACAATTCTTAAGAAACCAGTATTTTTTTTTTTTTTTTTTTTGTACCGGGGAATCGAACTCATGACCTTGCACTTGCCAGGCAGGCACTTCTGCCGCTATCTTCCCTGCCCAAGAAACCAGTATTAAGTTTCCTAACATTATATTATGTTACAACCATAACATTTTGCCTCTGGCCCCCCCCAGAGACTTATGCACATCCCTTTATGCAAAAGTCATTTAGTCCATCTCTAAGAGTTGCCATGGTCCTAACAGTTTCAGTATTGCTGAAAAGTCCAAGTCCTCTGAGATTCAAAGCAAACTTTAGGTGTGAGCCCTGTATAAATGAAAAGTTAAACATTTCCAGCGTTCAGTGGCACAAGATAAACATTTTCATTCCAAAAGTTACACATGGGAGTACAAAGGATTGGGACCAAAGCAAGTCCAGAATCCAGCAGGGCAAATATTAAGTCCTGTAGTTCCATGTGCAGCACCCAAAGCAATCTGTGATAAATTATAAGCTCCAAAGGGCTTGGATGGCTCCACCCCTACAGCACTTCTGGTGGTTGTAGCACCCATGGCTTCTCTCTTGGGCCCATTTTGCTCCCTCTTGCAGGTTTCCTCAGATGATCCATGTTCCTAGCTTTTCCAAATTTCTGGGGTTTCTCTGGCACCTTTGGCTTCACCCTCACAGCTTTATACACTGCCTTCTCAGGGACACACTGCCTGCCTCCCCTGGCCTTCTGACATTGGGGTGGAAGCCTTAACCCCACAACTCTTGCATTCTACATGCACGTAAAGTTCTAGAATAATTTGTTAAAGGGAGCTTTAAAAACCAGTTGATCAAATCACCTTTGGATAACTAGAACTTATACTCTGGAGATAATGTTATATAGAGATGCAGCACTTTGTTGACATGAAAGATGGGTTTTACTAGATGTTCCAGAAAACAGTTTCTTTTCAATTCAGAAATTTGAGTTCTTCACCCTTACAAATAGTAGGGTCTGTTACATCCAGAATTTAGAATGTTGTAAAAATACAATTATATATACTTAGCATATCTTTCAATCAAGGAAGTTTTATTAGAATCTTTAAAGGTTTACTCATTGTTCATTTGCTTCTGTTATATAAATATATTAGGTAAAACAAACTTTCTGTAAAACTATTCTATAAATCTAGTTTCTACCTAATTTGTGTGTGTATTCTCTTCATTAAATGTTCAATATAATGAAGTTTATTGTATTTAATAATCAGTGCTTAAATTAATGAATGACTAGAAAATTGTTCAGACTTTTTGCCCCCTTAGCTTCTTTCTTCATGTTGTGAATGATCACCATCCGCTTTTTGAATCTCAAATCAACAGCTTGAGTAAAACAGATTTTTTTTGAGAGAGTCTCTATGTAATTGAGGATGACCTTGAACTCACTATGTAGCCCATGCTGGCCTCAAACTCATGGCACCTCTCCTGCCTGAGCCTCCCAGGTGATGGGATTACAGATGTACATCACCATACTCTGTGTAAAACAGATTTTTGAACCACCAGAACGGCATCTCCTGCTCCTGAAGCCCACAGCATATGCATGTGAGATGCGGCCGCCGCCATGGACGGCAGCCCAGATAGGAGCAGCAGGTGTGGCCTCCTTGGTGCTGGGCGCCTGGTGCACTTGGCAACAGGGCAGCCACCCACCATGCCCCGTTCCCATAAACGTTTGTTAAGGACTTGTTCGCCTAAGGTGCCTGTGCCCTCTCAGCGGCGTGGCATAGCGCTCCCTTGTGGCCAAAACCCCACACCGCGGCCCCTGCAAGGAGCAGGCAGAGATATATGATTTTCTTGCTGATAAGGAAATGTGGGCTCAACTTGAGGAACTAGAGAGTCAGGAGTTATTGGGCGGACATGACAGTAAACCTGATACTGCGATCACAAATGGTGAAGATGCAGCCTCTTCTGAGGAGAAGGAAGATCAACACACAAACGTGAATGTGATGCATCGAGTAAGATTCCCTTGCTCCCTGCAGTTGTCCTAAGGGTGTTGTAAGAACTATTCGGTGAATAGTTCAGATTCTTATCACAGTATGAAGAATACTAGCTGTGAAGAAGCCGCTTACAGTAACACTAGTGAGAACATTTTGGAAGAGGAACCATAAGAGAAAATCAGGAAGGGAAACCTTTGCCCTCATCAGGAGCACCTGAGGCTTTTTCTGGAACTGTAATAGGTTTTATCATCCTCCTTAACACCATACCCAGCCATTGCTCACCCTATACTACCTACCCACTATTCCAGAAAGAAAAAAAATTCTGTCACCAGCATCAGAGGAAACTACAAAAAGGGCTTCAAAGTTCAGAGCTGCCAGATTGCAACAGAATAGCTAGGAAACGGCAGTTTATGTTCTAAAACCTAGTTGCACATTTTTAGAATATACATAGGAAAGTATGTTACATATAGTTGGAAATAAGGCATCCTCCCGCCCTTTTTGTTTTGTTTGTTTGATTTTTGAGACAGGATCTTTAAAAAAAAGGAGAGACATAGACAGGGTCTTGCTGTCTAGTTTAGGCTGCCTCTGAACTAACTATATAGCCCAGGCTGGCCTCAAACTTGTGGCAGTCCTCCTGCCTCAGCCTTCTGAGTGCTGCGATTACAGGCGTGTGCCACCACACCCGATTTAGGCATCCCTTAATTTGGCAGCAGCTTTTTTTAATTTTTATTTTTATCAGTGAGCTGTACTAAAATAATTGAAAGTACATATTTGAATACTTAATACTCAGTTTGTTAATTCTCTCAATACTGTCTAAGTGGGTGTTATAAAGCAGTGGTAGCATTTCAAATTATTTTTCAAAGAACATTACTCATATGCATTGCTTTTGTGTTTCAAACTAAACGCAAGCAGTTTTGTACCAGCTGTGACATTGTACATACCATATGGGCCATTTTAAAGAAACTTAAAAATTCAGTGGGGGCCTGGGGATGTAGCTCAGCCCTGTAGCACCTGCCTGGCAAGTGTGAGACCGTGAGTTTGATTCCTAGTATGAAAAAAGACAATAGGAAAAAAATTTTTCAAGAGAGCCAACAATTAAAAAACAAAACAAAGCAAGAAAACCCCCAGAACCCAGTTTATATTACTTGCTTTTGCTTTTTTTTTGGTCTTTTCGAGACAGGGTCTTGCTGTGCTATTCAGGCGGGCCTTGAGCTCACTTTGTAGCCCAGGCTGGTCTGGAACTTGCAGCGATCCTCCTGCCTCAGCCTGCTGAGTGCTGGGATTACAGTCGTGTGCCACAATGCTCGGCTCCCTTTTGGATATAATAGTGTAATCTTTAAGGCAGAAAGCTACATGTATACTATGGGTAAGTCTTTTTGATTGGAAGAATATTTTGTAAAAACATTTTTTTCAAGTAAAAATTTTATGAAACTTGGCCTCTTTAAAAAGAAAAGGCCCAGTTTAGTGGCACACCCCTGTGATCCCAGCACTCATGCTGAAGCAGGAGGATTGCTGAGAGTTTAAGGCTAGTCTGGGCTATATAGTGAGTTTAAGGGCAGCCTGAAGTGCATAGCGAGACCCTGTCTCAAAAAACAAAACATATTTAAAATTCCAAATTTTTGGTCAGGTGGTGGCACGTATTTGTAATTCTTGCTAACTGGGAAGCTGAGGCAGGAAGATCACCACTTTGAAGCCAGTTTGGGCTATGTAGTGAGAACCTATCTCAAAGAGAAAAAACAACAAACAAATAATTGAGTAAATACCATTTTTTGATAACTAAATTATTTTTTTCTTAAGTATGATAGTGGGGAATTAAATTGTCTTGCTCCATGAAAATGCAAGGGGAAACTACATTTTTCCTTATAGCTCGTGAAGAGGAAAGTGACTGTATTTTTATTTTCAGGGAGTTTTTCTTTGCCCTGCAATATTGTTCTTGTATTTTATTTTTGTCTTGTAGGCTGTAGAGCACAAGATGAGAGTTGGGAAAAAGGGTAACTATCACAGGCGAGCAACTATACCTCTTTTGTCTTCCTGGTAGTTTAGAAAGGTAACACATAGGCAGTTGAATAAATATAAATTCTTTTAAGGAACAGAGATCCATTTCTTTGAAATGGAACATGTGTATGTGTATCTTTGTGTAAACACATTTATAGGTGTTATATGTGCACAAAGAAAGTATGGTATTTCATATAACATAAAAGCCTTCAAGGAGTTGAAATTATAGGGGTTTAGGGAAATATATGATCAAAGTTTTTCCTTTTATACCCTTTGGTGCTTAAGACATTTAAAAGAATAATGTATATTTTTTTATTTTAAAGTGGGCTATAATGGTAATTACAAATATCTTAAATATCCACTATTAACCCTTTACATTTCGGTATGCCTAAAAATAGTGAAAATAATGTAGTATACTATAATGTAATTAAAAGCTATTCTTGGATGTGAACTATAAATAGTTGGGAATACCTTATTGTGGGGAGATCCACAGTAGTGAGTGCTTATCTATAGCTAATATACAGTTTATGCGTAAGGCCTCCCTTCATTTATTAAAGTTGTAAGTGTTCAAGGTAAAAATTTTTTAGATCAAACTCAAAAAAAGTAAAACTTTTTCTCTTAGCTTCTTCTCCAAAGTTTATTAATATTGCTCATCTTGTTTTTCCCCCAAAATACTCTGTGTTGTATTATAATCATATATATTTGCACATAAAATCATATATGAAATAATATATAATTATATGTGATTATTTTTATATATAACCTCCCTCCCTTACCACCCCCAACATATGGAATCTTACTATGTGTACTGTTCTGCAATTTATAATCCCTTAGATTCAACTAGTAGGGCTCATTCTCTGTCTACCTTAAAGTTCTGCAACAGTTATCCTTTAAACCTACTGATCAAAGAAAATAAAAATAAAAATAAAAAAATAAACCCAAAAAACCCTACAGATCAGACACGTCACCCTCAGCCCTTGAAGGCCTTTCCTTTCTCAGGTGAAGTCCTTGCACCTTAACAGGGCATGCAAGACATGGAACTAACCTGCCTGCTTCTCCTGCCTCTTTAAACTCTTGGATTTAGACCATCCTGAATTTTTTGGTTTCTTAATTTATAGTCTCTCACCTGTGAATTCCTTTATCTCACACTTTGGATAACTGGTATTTTTTTGCCTTTAAAAATATATAATATGTAAACCGGTGTAGTGGTGCTCGCCTATAATCCCAGCTGAGGAGGGTGAGGCAGGAGGATTGTGGAGAGTTTGAAGCTAGCCTGGGCTACATAGTGAGTTCAAGACCAGCCTGAACTATATTATGAGACCTTGTTTCAAAAAACCAAAACCAAAACCAAACAAATGTATACTATGTGATAGTCTTAGTATGTAAAAAAATCCACATGAAAATAATTCAAAGAAATACAGCAAAGTATAATTAACAGCTTCAATTTTTCATAAATATATAATGTCCAAAAGTTGCAAATACTTAAAATTATAATCCTACTATTTTTCCCTTTTCCTTGGTGTATATTTATGTATTTGTTTATTTATTTTGTTGTACGAGGGCCTTTGCACTGAGCTATATTCCCAGCTGTTTTTATTGTTTTGAGATAGGGTCTCTCTAAACCACTAAACTGCCCAGGCTGGATTGGGTTTTGTGTTTTGTTTTGCTTGTTTTGTGTTTTGTTTTGTTTTGTATCAATCCGTTTTAGTAGAGAAACAGATATAACACAAGGTACATAAATGTATAAGAATTTACAAGACTGGCTTACAGTTGGCCCAGGCTGGGTTTAAAGTCATAGTCCTCCTGCTTCAGATTTCCAGATTGTATTATAGGCATGTACCACCATGCCCAGCCTAAAATTTTTAATGTCTTAACATCAAAGTTATAAAAGTAGTTTAATCAGTTCTACAGAGCCAGGTTCTGGTTCCAGATAAGATGTAGTAAGCACACTTCACCCTGTCTTTCCCACTGAATGCAGCTATAATACGTGGACAGAATGCTTGGAGTGGCTATTTGAGGATTCTGAAAAGTAAATAGTAGGAGGCAGATTTGGGGAAGAAGACCAGAATTCAGAGTACCACTGAACCAGCGGTGAGTTTTAACATTTTTTTCCTACCAGTATGCCCCAGTCCGAACATAGTGTGTCCTGAAACTTGGAGGCAAACATTCACACAGACAGAAAGAACCCCCCGAAGAAGTCCTAAAAAAAAAAAAAAAAAAGAACACCCCCGGAGAAGTCCTCTAATTCTGACTCAAGTATGGACATCTCATATCTTTCTGTTCTTTTTTCCCCCTTTCTTTCTTCATTGTATTATAACCAAGCTTTAAGTAGTCCTTGATGGTAGCTGCAGTGGCCTCAGTGGAGGCAGGCAGGAACTTAAAATGTAGCAAGAGGGGATGCTTTCTGTAGATTGACAGAGCTGCTGGTTGAGCCACTCTGGTGAATCCTTACTGCTTTTCTTTTCCCCCTGCGCTTTCATTGCTTGGCCCTGATGTAAGCACAGTCATGGGAAGTCCTCTGCAGAGTAGGGTTAATAAAGCCCTTGCTTCCTACTAGAAGGTTAGAAAAGGGGATCCAGAGGAACTGAAAGATTGTAGAAAAGGGAGGAGTTGGGCAGCTGATCACTAAATTGCCTATGAACTCTTGAGCTGAGTTCTAACTTGTGCATGACTCTCACTAAAACAGAACCCATAGACGCTGAGAACTGCATTGTGGGATCAGCTCCTGCCCACATCCCAGACTGCACACTGTGTGGCCACTTACAGACCACCTTCTTCATGACCACAAAAACTGAAAACTGAACTGATGTTAGAAATATAACCCTTAGAAGGCTGCTTGGTTGCTTTTTTTTTTCCTTGCAGTGCTGTAGATTGAACTCAGGGATTTGTGCATGCTATGCAAATGCTCTAGCACTGAGCTACAACTCCAACCCCTGATATTTTTTACCCTCGTTGTTGGGAATTAAATCCTGGCCTCACTCTGCTAGAGAAGTGCTGTATCACTGAGCTACATTCCTAGCCCTTTGATTAGGGTTGTTGTTTTTTTTGTTTTTTTTTTGTTGTTGTTGTTGTTTTTTCTTTTTAAGTATTTGGGTGTAAACCTAGAGCCTTCACACTAAACTGTGCCCCTAGCCTTTAAAAAAAAATTTTTTTTTTTTTGGATACAGTGTTTCCCTAAGTTGCTAAGTAGCCCAGACTGGGCTTGAGTTTGAGACCCTCCTGCCTCAGTCTCCCAGAGTACAGGGATTATGGGCATGCATCACCATGCCCAGCCCCTGGTAAATTATTTTTTTAATTTTTTTTGTTTGTTTGTTTTTGAAACAGAATCTTGCTGTGTAATTCAGAGTGGCCTTGACCTCACTGTGTAGACCTAGCCTCCCGAAGTGCTGGTATTACAGGTGTGCACCACCATGCCCAGCCTCTGGGTCAGTTACAGGCTGAAACAAAAATACATGCAACCTCGAGTCTCACAGTATAATATTCAGAATGTCCAGAATATAACTTAGAATCACTTAACTTAGAATGAGAAAAAGCTGAATTCACATAAAAAAATAGATAATGGTGCCACGATCACACAAATGTTAAATTTATCTCAAAAGGAGTAAATTATTTATTACTACTCTATTCCAGGAGTAAGTGGAAAATATAAGGTCTCAGCAAAGAAGCAAGATATAAAAAATAACTAATTGAAAATTTTAGAACTGAGAAATGAAATGAAAACTCACAGTGGACTGAATGACAGAATGGAAATGACAGATGAGTCAGTGGACTTGATAATATATGATGAAATTATCTAATATGAATAGCAGCTGGGTTCAGTGACACAAGCCTATAGAGTAATTCCAGCTTCTCAGGAGGCTGAGATGGGAGGATCACAAGTTCATGTCAGCCTGGGCAACATGGTGAGACCCTGTCTCAAAATTTAAAAACAAAAGTACTCACTTTGGGAGGACATACACTAAAATTAAAAAACAAAAAATAGGGGCCAGGCATGGTGACACACACCTGTAATCTCAGCACTTGGGAGGCCGAGGCAGGAGGACTGCCTCAAGTTTGAGACCATTCTGGGCTACATAGTGAATTCAAGGCCAGTCTAAACCACATGGTGAGACCTTGTATCAAAAAACAGGAAAAAAAAAAAAAAAAAGAAAAAATAGCACAAATCAAAATGTGAGATGTGAGATATAAAGCTATATCACTGTTAGAAGAAAACATAGAAATATTGTATGGCCTGCTTTTGAAAAGTAAGTTATTAGTAACATTGAAAGTATGTTTTTTTTCGTTCTTTTTTTTTCTTTTTCTTTTTATCTTCCTGTGTAGTCCATGCTGGCCTTGAATTCACTGTGTAGCCCAGGCTGGGCTCGAACTCAAGGCAATCTTCTCCTGCCTCAGCCCCCCAGGTGATGGGATTATAGGCATGCATCACCGTGTCTAGCTGCAAGCATGATTCATAAAGAAAAAAAATTGAATTTGACTTCATTTAATTAAAAGCTTGCTTGCAAAAGACACCATTAAGAAAATGAAAAGACTAGGAGAAAATATTTGCATATCTGTAAAGGACTTATATGTAAGTGCTTCAGGATATATGAAGCACTATGAAGGCTCAACAATAAGAAAAAATAATTTACTTAAATTATTTAATAGGCTTTGGCAGGTGCTTCCAAAGGATATATAGTGGTAGATCAGCTTATGAAAAGTTGCTTAACATAACTAGTCATTAGAGGAATGTAAAGTGAGATATCATTGTGCACAGTTAGAACAGCTAAAATTGGTACTTGAAAGTACTCACGAAGATACAGAGCAACTGGACCCTCACATACCACTGTTCGGGATGCACAGTAACATAGCAGTTCTGGAACATACTTAACACAGACTTAGGACATGTTACATTTGTTTCTTTCTTTCTTTTTTTTTTTTTTGTACCTGGAATCGAACTCAGGACCTTGTGCTTGACAGTCAGGTGCTTATGCCATTGAGGTATATCCCCGGCAGGACATGTTATATTTGGAGTTGCCATGTGACCCATCAGCCCTACACCTGGGCAATACCTTAGGGAAATATCCTAGGAAAATGAAAATTTAGGTTCATATAAAATTGTGATTCAAATGAATGTTTGTATCAGCTTTGCCAGAAAATGTCCTTCATGGATTGAATGGTAAATAAACTGTGCTATAATCATACAGTAGAATACTAGTCAGCAATACCAAAAGATGAACAGTTGGTACACAGCAACAACTTAGATAAATCTGGACAGCTTTTTTTTTTTTTTTTTTTTTTTGTCTTTTTGAGACAGGGTCTCACTATGCAGTTTAGGCTGGCCTTGAGCTCACTTTGTAGCCCAGGCTGGCCTTGAACTCGCAGTGATCCTCCTGCCTCAGCCTCCCGAGTACTGGGATTACAGGCGTGCACCACCAGGCCTGGCAAATCTGGACAGCTTTAAACTGAGTAAAAGAAACTAGTCTCAAAAAATTACATACTATGTGACTGCATGTTGGCTCATTCCTATAATCCTAGCGCTCGGGAGGTTGAGGCAGGAGAATTGCCTTAAGTTCACGGCTACCCTTCTGGGCTACATAGTGAGACCCTGTCTCCAAAAAAATCCTGCAAGGGGCTGGGGATATAGCTGAGTGGCATAAGCATCTGCCTAGCAAGCGCAGGTCCTGAGTTTGATTGCTGGCACCAAAAATAAAAAATGAAATAATTATTTTTTTAAAAAGCCTGCAAGTAAAAAAAAGAAAACTAAAATTATGCAGAATAGATCAGGGGTTGCCAAAAGTTGAGGTCAAGGGAAGGTGACTACAAAAGAATGGCACAGGGGAATTTTTGGAGTAGTGGCAGTGTTTTGTCTGCTGATTGAGGAAGCGATTCTGTGAATCCGTGTGTGTGTGTGTGTGTGTGTGTGTGTGTGTGTGTGTGTGTGTGTGTTAGATGCATCAGACCATACACTTGAAATGGCCATTCTCTGTCTGTTAATTTAAAAATTGTAGTTTCTTTCACTCCTTTTGATTCCTTCATGCTCTGATCCTCATAGCTTAAAAGCTTTTGCGGTTCTGTTCATAGATTGTTGGCGTTCACCTCTGTGGTTTTTTTTTTTTCACCTCTGTGTTTTTAAATAATGTGTTGTGCTGCTGGTTCTTGGACTAAAAAAAAATTTTTGCCTGAGGCGTTATCTACTATCCCCACCCCCAAGCAGGAGGGTGGCTCCCCCCGCCCCCCGCCTGACCATCCCTCCCTGTTGGGGATGCAGAACAGCACAGCACCTATCTTCCTCCCTGCACAATGTAGTTTTATTTTGATTCAATCGATACTGATTTTATTTTAGTTGTGCTAATGCTGTTCACAGCTAAGCCATGCAATAAACTGATTTTTTTACTCTTCCTGCTCTTCTGGCTTCCTCAAGAGTAAAAAAAAAAAATTTAAAAGGTCTTAAGTTTTCTACATTGTTACCATTAATTCAGTTGTGTGCTCTTTACCTGTTACTAAAATTTCTTTCCCACCCATCTGCGTGTGTAACTTTTTATTAATGATCCCAAGCCTATGTTAAAGTTTTGGAGGGTTTATTTTTGGTACGGGGAATCCAACTCAGGACCTTGTGCTTGCCAGGCAGGTGCTTGTGCCACTGAACTATATCCCTGGCCCCACTTTTTTGTTTGTTTGTTTGTTTTTTGAAACAGCATCTTGCTATATAGTTTAAGTTGGCCTTGAACTTGCTATGCAGTCCAGGCTGGCCTTCAACTCATGGTGATCCTCCTGCCCCAGCCTCCAAGTGCTGTGATTACTGGCAAGTGCTACTGTGCCTGCCTACAAATGTTCTTTGATATTAAAGTTCTTTGTAAGATGACCTGATTATTTTAATTCTCAAAAATAGAATGCGACGCTGCCTGTGATGACACATGCCTGTAATCCCAGCACTTGGGAGTCTGAGGCAGGATCCTGAGGCAGGAGATTCATACAGGAGTTCAAGACCAGCCTGAGCTATGTAGTGAGACACTGTCTCAAAACCCCCCCAAAACAACAACAACAAAGAACAAACATATTAATTTCAAAAAAACTGTCTTAAAAGTTTTGACCCCGTGCCATTTCATGTGGTGTTACTTCACTCTTACCATTCCGTTTCTGTATCCATGGAAAAACGGAATGGCTTCTACTAGGTTACCACCAGCAGTGCGCCTTGACAACCCAGTGTAGTTTTATCTTTTTATAAAACCCAGTAAACTCTTGCTCTGAGATTTGGATGTGTTTTGTCTTGAAGCATTTTTTAGAAAAAAATAACATTTCTCTTAAGATGTACAGATGGTTTTGATTTAGTCAGTGTACCTTGCTAGGGAAATCTCTCCCTGGAACTCTTTAGTCTGCTCCAGTCAGGGCTGGTTATTCTCTGTGTTTACACTGTGGCCACCTCTAATGTCTTCTTGATGATTCCCTTTTATGCTGCATGCTTTGTTAAATTCCATGTCTCTTTTATTTATTACAGTTTTAGTGAAGCACCTCTTTCTTGGCTTCTTGAGTATAGGGTACATAGGATGTGTACTTTGAGACCTTTCTGGCATGTGTGAAAGTGTGTTTATCTCATTCTGGCATTTAAAGTAAAAACTGACTGGGCATGTTGGTGCATGCCTACAATCCCAGCGCTCGGAAGGCTGAGGCAGGGGAACTGCTGTGAGTTAGGGGCCTACTTGGGCTATATAATGATTTTTTTTTAAAGACAGGGTTTCACTATATAGTTCAGGCTGGCCTTGAACTATGTAACCCAGGCTGGGCTCAGACTTGTAGAGATCCTCCTGCCTCAGCCTCCCAAGTACTGGGATTATAGACAGGCACAACCGTTCCTGGCTGTGAATTCCTTTAATTTAGGAAAAACATGACCAGAAGGTTAAAATTGCTTTGTTGCTAGTTGGCTTGTTGATATATTTCCAATCTGTATTTTCTTGTGGTTGGTAACCTATAACTTCCAGTGCTCAGTGTTCCCTTGCCTTTTTTTTTGTTTTTGTTTTTCTCTATTTCTATCTGTCCACCAAATTCTCTGGGGACTATTTAGTTGTGTTAAACCCTGTCCTCTCACCTTTACACAGGCCTTGCTAGGTGACTAGCTCTAATATCTGAAATTGTTTCATCCTGAGTGCTACTAAATGGATAATACTGCGTCCTACAAGATATTGAGACTTTAAGAGGTGCATTTGATGGATGAGTTTCTATATAATTGATGGACTTTTAACTGAAGAAAATAAAGTGATAAAAAAAAAAAGCAGAACTGGAGTACCATTTGATTTTTTGTTTTCCTTCCGGTACCGGGAATCAAATTCACAACCTTGCGCTTGCCAGGCAGGTGCTGTGCTGCTGAGCTAAACCTCTGGAGTACCATTTGAGAAGGGAAAAATAAGAGGCTTTATCAGAGAGTATAACCTATGTTGAGAAACTAAAGCAAATGGGATTTTGTAAGTAAGTAGAATGAATCTTGAATTCTAGGCTAACCATTTTCATGTTTTCTTCTGTACACTTTATGAGTTAGAGTTTATTGTGTAGGAAAATGACATTTTTAGTAGCTGAGTCCTTTGAATAATGTGTGGGTAATGATATTATGGGACATGTTTGACTCCAGTAAACTGTAGTCAGCTTTGACAGAATGGATGGAAGCAGGAGAGACACATATTAGAAGAACTGCTTAATAAACACTGCTTCATTAGCGCACTATACATCATGAGAGCCAAGCAGGATGTACATGAGAGGCAGGAAAAGCACAGAACAAGATATGTTGCTGCTTGTCATTCCACGTGGACACTGGACCTATAGGGGAAGGGAGAAGAGGTGCATGGCTTTAGCCCTAGAAGGTCCGAGGTACTGTATAATTTGCCCCTCCCTCCACCCCTCCTTCCCTCTGGCCGTTGATTTCAGGGCTTCACACATGCTAGGCAAGCAGCTACACTGAGCTACATCCCCAGCCCTTTATTTTGGGCCAGGGTCTTGCTAATCTTTTTTTTTTTTGTAGTGGTGCTCAGGATTGAATCCAGGGCCTTGTGCATGCAAGGCAAATCATTTTATTTTATTTTTTTGCTAATCTTTTGAGATAAGTGCTACTATTTTTCATGTGACTTAGAGATTAACAGGCTGGCAAATAGAAGAGCTGATGTTTAACTCAAGTGGTCCTCAGTTTACATACTTCACGTCCACATAGAAGTGAAAGAACCAGGAGTAGGATAAGCTAAATTTAGGCATATTTTGAATTGCAATTCTGATTTTTTTTCCCCCGTGATTATCTCTTCCATACTGAAGACACTGTATTTAACCATAAGAGATAATTACGGGGCTGGGGATATAACTCAGCAGTACAAGTGCCTGCCTGGCAAGCACAAGGTCCTGAGTTCAATTCCCAGTACCAAAAACAAAAAAGATGATTTAGGGTTGGAGAATAGCTACAGCCCCTCTCTTTAAGTAGCATCTCTTCCCATATTTAACATATAAAAGAACTAAGTTTTGCTTTGCTTAGAACTTCCTTGAAACAATTATACTTGTTAGAGAAATGCCATATATTGATGTTTATTTGTTTATTATATATTCTGTACTGGACATTGAACCTAGAGCCTTCCCACCAAGTTTTGTTTTGTTTTCTGGGGTGGTTTTTTTTTTTTTTTTTTTGGTAAATTTTGAAACAGAGTCTTACTAAGTCATCTCGTAGCTCAGCCTCCTTGACTGCTGTCATTACAGATTTTTTTTTTTTTTTTTTTGGTAAATTTTGAAACAGAGTCTTACTAAGTCATCTCGTAGCTCAGCCTCCTTGACTGCTGTCATTACAGATATGTGCCACCATGCCTGACATTTATTTATTTATTTATTTTTAATGGTAGCAAAGTTTTATTAGAGGTAAGAAAAGAAACAGGCTCTGTAGAGTGACTTTGGGTCAAGTAAAAGTAGGAAAAAGAATGCACCCTACAATGTCAGAGTGGGCCATATGCCAGAAAGAACATAGTAACTGGCATATATTGCTTTAGTTCTCAGATACCGAGCTTTCTTAGCATTACCACCCTGATGTCCAGAATAAAAGAGAAATTTCTGGATTATTAGAATTATTAATGCCCAGTTCTGAGCCTGTGAGTAGAACAAGTCCACTGATACGGTCGGTGGAAGAACCGTATATCTACTGAGAAAAATGAGGCATATTCAAGTTCCTATAATTATTCAGTAATGGACTTGCAGTTTGACTCTGTGTCAGTGGTTTTTTCTTTCCATCATCTTTTATCTCCGTAAAAGAAAAACAACAAACTGTCTTGCATAAAATACGGCATTAATGACCTTTCATTCTAAATATGGCATTAATGACCCTGTATTCTATAGATTTCTTAATTAAAATTCAGTCATCACAGGGTATCAGAATTTTTTTTTATTTTAAAGAGTAAAAGAAGGATAACATAATAATGGGGGGAGCTTGCCAAATTACAGACAAAGTGGTAGGAAATTATCAATGGTTATTGTTTTACATATTGTTATCTACAAGATAGTTTCTCAGGAAAACAAATAGATGAATAATAGTGAGTTACAGACAAAAGAGGTAGGAGATTATCAATAGTTGTTGTACTATACTTGGTATCTTCAAAGTGGCTTCTAAAGAAAATAAATAGAGCTATACATGAGTGACCTATTGAATAATCATTAACTATTCTCAGTGGTGGTTGTAGGAAACACATAACAATAGACATGCATCCATTTACGAAATAGGATAGGAACAATACAAACATTACAGAGTTATGGATAGATTAGTAGGAAAATATCAATGGCTGCTGTAATACATAGTGGTATCTTCAAAGTGATTTCTCAGGAAGACAGAGATACACAAGAAGGATCTAACAAGTAGTTACAGCCTAAGGGTTGTCAAAAATAGCATATTACCTCCTCACCAGTGACTCCTTTCACTGAGGTGTGACGGCTGGAAGGAAGGCCAGGATTGAAAAGAAGGACTGAGAGACTTGCACCTGTGTCTAGCAACAGGCTGTTTTCTTGTTCTTCCATAGTCATGATTACCCGGGGCTCCTCCATGGAGATGACAGTCTGGCCAGAGGGAGAAGGCAGAGTATACCCTGGGCCCTCTCATTCCTGTTGGACCAACTGGTAGAATGGGTCTGAGCTCTGGGGCCTCCACTTCAGAGGGCAGACCGATCTCCAGTGGTCACCTTTGCATTCAGGGCATGGCCCATGGGGCCTCTTAGGGCAGTTCCTCTTGAGGTGGCCTGGCTTTTAACAGTGGTAGCAGATGAATGCAGTCATCGAGTTCTTCTTGGGGCCCTGGGAATCAGACTTGGGATCTGTTTCTCTTAGTGCTGCAGCTAAAGCAACTGATTTTTCTCAGTCTCTTTGTTTTCTGTTCTTGGCCTCCTCGTCATGGCTATAGAATACTGAGGAGGCAATTCTTACTAACATCTCAAGTGAGCCATCAGGGGCGAAAGCCATTCTTTGTAGCGTTTTCTCTCCAGCTTCCCATTGCATTGGGACCCCACAACCAGTTAGTGTCCACTCCCCAGCTGTCAGCACAGGCAGCAGGAATCTTGCTGCAGACCTCTCCTGAGCTCCACCACAGCCTGTACTGTCAGGGCAAGAATGGCTTCCAGGGAGTCTCCACAGGTATTGTGCAAGGTCCTCCTGGTTTAGAGCTTCCAAACAGCTCTCATGACCCCAGTCCACAGGACCTCTGACTCCTTGGGCTTAGTCTGCATTCTCATGTTCAGGGTATCGGAATTTATGGAATGCAGCTTCAGTTGAGCTGAGAAGTAAATTTATGCAGCGACACCTACAGTAAAAGCCAGAAAGATTACCCCCACACACACACCCCCACACACACACTGAGGGCTAAACCCAGGGCCTTTGCTAAACTTTTTAAATTCTGAGGCACAGTCTGACTAAGTTGCCTAGGCTGGTCTCAGACTTTGAGATCTTCCTGTCTCACTCAGCCTCCCAGAGTGCTAGGATTTTTTTTTTTTTTTTTTTTGGTCTTTGTGAGATGGTTTCATTATGCAATTCAGGCTAGCCTTGAACTGATGTTGTAACCCAGGCTGGTCTCCAACTCAGAGCAATCCTTCTGCCTCAGCCTCCCAAGTGCTGGGATTATAGGCATGCACCACCATTCCCGGCTAGAGTGCTAGGATTATAGATACATACCACCATGCCTGTCTGTAAGCCAGAAAAATTTCTAATCAATAACCTAACTTTCTGTCTTATTATGATTTCAGGGAAAAAAAATATCAAACATAACCTAAAACAAATGCAAGGAAACTATAAGATTAGAGTAGAGATTAATGAAATGGAGAACAGAAAAATAATGGAGAATTCAGAAAACCAAAAATGGATTCTTTGAAAACAAACATAAAAACCAAGCCTTTAACTAGACAGACCATTATAAAAAGGAGTGCAATGAGTAACCCCAAAAATGAAAAAAAAAAAAGGGACTTTACTACTGACCTTAGAAAAATAAAAAAGATTGTAAAGAAATGGATGATTATAAATTAAATGACTTGGGATGAAAATGGACAATTCCAAGAAAGATACAAACTATGGAAACTAACTCAAGAAGAATACAAATCTGAATAGATCTGTAATAGGTAAAGATATTGAATTAGTAATAATACAAGCTACCCACATGGAAACCAAGGCTGTGGGTAACGATGACTTTTACCAGACATTTAAAGAATTAACACCAGTTCTTTGAAAACTGTCCCACACTCCATCTCTCGCCCCACATGACGAGTGAAGAGAAAGGAGGAAGCCCATCCCAGTCGGTTCTGTGAGGTCGTTATTAACCATGATACCAAACCAGCAAAGAGATCAAAAGGGAAGAAAACTGTTTTCTGTTGCCGATAGCATAATATCACAGAGTGAGTGAGTTAAAATAAATAGGTTGATTTTGGCTCGTGGTTCTGCAGATCTAAAGTTGAGGAGCTGCATCTGGTGATGGTCTTCTTGGTGGCAAAGACCGAGGTGGTTCAGAACATCCCATGGAAAATGACAAGAGCATGTACATATACGTGTATATCTTCAGGTCTCTCTTCCTCTTACAAAGCCACCAGGGTTCTGTAATGGAGACTGCACCCTAATAACTTGATCCTAATCGCCTCCCAAAGGCTCTACTCTACCATAGTCAGGGTCAGTTTGCACCTACTTAATGTGTAACTCAAGAGGAGGATTCAGTTTCAACACATGAAGCCTTGGGTAGGGCACCACCCTCAAACTGTAAATAAACTTTGGCAGCTACTAGCTGATTGGAATATAGATGCAGAAATCCTCAGCAAAATACTATAGAAAGAAACCAGTGACATATGAATAGGGTTATACACCATGACTAAGGAGAATATAGCTGCAAAATTCCAATTTGGTTCAACACATGAAAATAAGTTAATACTGTAGAGAGTATCAATAAAATAATGCACAAAGCCCCATTAGAAAATCCAACATACCTTCATGATAACAGTATTCAACAGACTAGGAATGGTAGGGAATTTCTTTAGCCTGATGAAAGGCATCTGTGAAAAACTCCACAGATAACAGTAAAAGGCTGTTTTTCCCCTAGGATCAGGAGCAAGACAAAGATTTCTACTACCACTACTTTTACTCAGTATTGTACTAGAGGTTCTAGACAGGGAAAATAGGCAAGAAAATAAAGTAAAAGGCATCCAGATTAGAAAAAAAGTAAAACTGTATTTGCAGATGACATGATCTCTCATATAAAAATCCTAACGAAATCCCCTAAAAAACTGATAGAAATAATGAACAAGTACAAGCTCACAGCAAGATCAATAATAAAAATGATTCATTTATAAAGTAATGTATTTCTGTATATACATTAGCAATGAACAGTCCAAAAATGAATTTAAGAGAACAATGTCATTTACAGTATTATGGAAAGAATACAGTTCTTTGGAATAAATTTAACAGAAGTATATACTTTTACTGTCAAAACTGTAACATATCAAAAAATTAAAGAAGATACAAGTACATGAAAAGAGATCCCAAGGCTGGGCATGGTGGCACACATCTGTAATCCCAGCACTTGGGAGGCTAAGGCAGGAGGAACACTGTGAGTTTGAGACCAGCCTGGGCTACAAAGTGAGCTCAAGGCCAGCCTGAACTGCATAATGAGACCCTGTCTCAAAAAGACCAGAAAAAAAAAAGGAAGAAAAAAGAAAGATCCCGTGTTCATAGACTAGAACACTTAATATTGGTAAAGTGGCATTATCCTGAAATTGAAATTGTTCTATAGGCTCGGTGCAGTCCCCATTAGAATTACAGCTGGCTTCTTCATAGAAATGGACAAGCTGATTCTCAAATTCATATGGAATTACAAAGGACTCAAGTGACCTAAACAGTCTCAAATATAAGAACAATTTGAAACATTCACACTTCCCAATTTTAAAACTTACTTCAAAGTGACAAAATAAGTGTGGTACTAGCATAAGGATAGACTGAAAAGCACCCCCAAGGCTGAGATTGTAGCTCAAGGGTAGAGTGCTTCTTCAGCAAGACTACACACACGATTCATTTTACTATTTTATTGAGGTGGTGGTTGTACAACTTTGTTGATATACTAAAATCATTGAATCATAGACTTTAAATTGATAAATTTTGCCATAGGTTAATATTATAATGAAGCTGTTACAGGGCTAAGGATGTGGCTTAGTGGTAGACAACATATGTATATGTGATATGATCAAAAAATATGGTGAAAAAAAATTTTTAAAGCCCACTTATTATAGTGAAATACACATTGCCATTAATCTTCTCAGAATACTTCCGCTTGCATTGAACATACTTACTCATTGTTCTTTCCACTTTGTTAAGCAGTTCTGGAAGTGCTGTTTGGAAAATGTTTTTAGTTGCACTGTCATGGTTACTACAATCTCCTGAATTGATTCAAAATGTTTACCTTGCATGGTCATTTTCAGTTTGGGGAAGAGCCAGAAGTCACACAGTACCCGATCTAGTGAATAAGGTGGATGAGGGCACATCACCAGGTTTGGGGGTTTTGTTTGTTTGTTTGTTTTTCAGAAAGGTTCTTGCTATATAGTTCAGATTAGCCATGAATTCACTATGTAGCTGAGGCTGACCTAGAACTTACAGCAATTCTCCTGCTTTAGCCTCCTAAATGCTGGGATTACAGGCATGTGCCACTATCTCTGGCCATCATCAGATTTTTATTTCATAGAAATTGCTGTAAATAGTTGATGAGCAAGTTATATCACAAAATACAGTGGATGTTGAAATAAACATGTTAAATACTTAAATGTTGAATTAACATATTAAATACTTAACATGTGTTTAAGGGTTAAATAAACCCTTAAATACTCAAAATAGTCATCCTTGCTTTAAACACAGTTATTGTATCATTCTTGACAGTGTGTCTTACTGTAGTTTTTTCTATTTTTTGAGACAAGATTTCTTTGTGTAGTTCAGCCTGTCCTTGAACTCACAGTGATCATCCGCCCCAGCCTCCTGAGGGCTGGGGTTACAGGTGTGCACCACCATGCCTGGCTGTAATTTTTTAAAAATTTAAACATTTATCATATGTCTTAATCACCCCATTCCTTGTATGTGTGAGGCCATAGGTTTGACTTTCAGCGTCTCACACACACACTTAAAAATATCTATTACTGAGAATATGGCTTAGTGGCAGAGCATGTGCGCGTTGGAATAGCATGCATGACGCTATTTACACAGCTTTTACACTGTGTCAGGGTTCACAAGTGATGTAGAGACTGTTTACAGTATTTGTGCTGGAGGGTGAGGGGAGACTGTGTACAAATACTGTGTTTGATTTGTGATTCTGGGTCTTGAACCCAAGGCGTGCAGACCAGGCACCACACCGGTCCTCCTTTTCTCTACCCCACTCCTTTACTTTTTTTGAGAGAGTGTCTCTCTGAATTGTCCATGCTGGGCTCAAACTCATAATACTTGTGCCTTGGCCTCCCAGGGTGCTGGGATTACAGGCATGCACCATAAAGCCTGGTTTAGAGTATTTTATATGAGACTTTGAGGATCCTTGAAGTTTAGTATCAGTGGGGTTCCTGGGACCAATTCTTCATGGATACTGAAGATTACTGTGTTTCATATTATACCCCATTGGCATACAAAGCTTCAGCCCTCGTTTCATGTCTCATCATGTCCTTTATCTCAGCCTGTCTTAGGTAGTAGCCCTTTTACTCTATCAACTCTAATCCAGTATAGCCTTGGATCATTCATGGCTCTATAAGTATTCTTCTCTTAGAATACTCTTCTCATAAATTTAAAATCTAGTGATTTAAATGTCACATAAAGCCTCAGCAACAAACTTTTGGATTGTCTGTGTATTCAGTAAACCTTGTAATGTTATAGAACTCATCATACTGTACTTGTGTGTAGGCTATGAACTTCTTGAGGGGATAGATCTTAATTTATCTTGTATTCCAAGCATCTAATTTGGTACTTGTATTTATTGGGTCTTCTTGTCTGTGTAGTTGATGTTATTTGAGTTTAAACTGTTTCAATTATTTTTGGCACAGTGATTAAGAACAAAGGCTGTAGAACAAACTGCTCATCGTCTTTTTCTTTCTTTTGAGACATGGTCTCACTATGCAGTCCAGGTTGACATTGAACTTGCTATACATATAGTGTAGGCTGGCCTCAAACTTGGCAATCTTCCTTTCTCAGTGGCCTGAGTGCCAGTATTATAGGTGTGTACTACCAGGCCCAGTGCCAAACTACTCCATCATTTCTGGTTGTATCTTTTGGGTGAAGTAATTAACTTCATTAAGGCTCCAATTTTTTTGTTTTTTGTTTTTTGTTTGTTTTTTTGAGACGGGGTCTTGCTCTGTAGTCCAGGCTGGCCTTGAACTCACTGTGCAGCGCAGGCTGGCCTCGAACTTTCAATGATCCTCCTGCCTCAGCCTCCATAGTGCTGGGATTACAGGTGTGTGCCACCACGCCCAGCTTTAAGCCTCCATTTCTATATCTGAAAAGTAGAGGACATATTAATACTTAACATTATTGGAAGGATTAAATGTATGTTAAGTGTGTAATAGAGAGCCTCGCATAAAATGCTTGCATATATGTGCATATTGTGCATATTTTATTAACTATTTCTTCTTGTTTTGCTTTTTAAATTTTTTTTTTCATTTTTTTATTAGTACATGTTTGTAGTACATAACGATTACATCCCTCATGGGGAATTGGTACACATATACAACACATCTTAATTCCTTTTTCATCCCCTTTCCTCCCTACCTCAACTATTATTATTTCTTTCAATTTATTCATTCAAATACTGATTGAATATTTCACTATTTGTCAGGTATTGTTAGGCACTGGAACAAGATGATAGTCCCTTTCTTATTTACTGATATACTTCAGTATATACTTATTGTTATAAAGGTATTTTAGCAATTATAGTAGTGAAGAGTGATTGTCCCAATTAAATTGTAATTTTTCCGTGCTTCCAGAAATTTGTACATTTTTATTGAACTAACTTTATTTATTTCATTAATTACACATATATGTATAAGAGCAGCAGTACACTATTCCTTTTTTGTGTGTGTGTGCTGGGAATCGAACTCAGGACCTTACACTTGCCAAGCAGGCACTTGTGTTGCTGAGCTATATCTCCAGCCCCATACTATCCCTTAAAATATAAGACAAGAACTCATTTGACTCTTACCTAAAGCAATGAGAATATATTGCTGAATCCCAGAAAGTTTACTTTGCTTTGATTGCTCAATAAAGGACCTATGGGTCATTAATTTCTTTTTTCTTTTTAAGAGTGGGGTTTGGGTGTAATTTATAAAGCTATTTTAAAAGAAGTATTCCAAAGAAGTATTCCTGCAGTGGTCTTTTGTCTTTAAGTGGTTGAAATGTCTGTGTGGCAAAGGTGCTGCATTTAAATGTTACATGATGGGAAGGTGGAGTTGTTCTTCTTTTGTGTGTAGTACTTGGGGTTGAACCCAGGGCCTTGCGTGTGCTAGGCAAGTGCTCTACCACTGAGCTGAATCTCCAGGCTGAAGGTGGACTCTTGAACAATGGATAATAAGGGAGCTGATTAAATGTTTTTGTTTGTTTGTTTTTTTAAATTTTTTTGAGACAGGGTCTTTCTATGTAGTTCAGACTGGCCTCAAGCTCTAGCCTCCAGCCTCCCTGGGATTACAGTTTCTGTGAATTTGAAGAACAGATGTTGCTAGCCAGGCATGGTGGTGCATGCCTATAATCCCAGCACTCAGGAGGCTGAGCCAAGAGGATAATTTTGAGTTCAAGACCAGCCTGGGCTACAAAGTGAGCTCAAGGCCAGCCTGAACTGCCCAACGAGACCCTGTCTCAAAAACACCAAAAGAAAAAGAAGTTGCTATTTTTAATCCTTTCATTTTTATTATAGTTTACTAGATGGTACAGCTTTGCAAAAATGTATATAAAATCATCAATGTGCATTGTGTACATGGTGATTATTGGGTTTTCATTGCACCCATTCTTTTTCTTTTTTTTTTTTCCTTTAAGGTAGGGCCTCACTATATAGCCCAAGCTGGCCTTCAGCTTGCGATTCTTCTGGACCATGCCCTGCTTCATAGTGAGACAGCAGTGTGTGTGTGTGTGTGTGTGTATGTGTGTGTGTAGATGAAGTCTTGCTAATTTTCCAGGCTGGCCTCAATCTTTTGTCCCCTTGCCTCAGCCTCCTAAGTAGATGGCACTATAGGCACCTGCCACCACACTGGCTGCTTGTTACAGTCCTTTTTACAAGAAGCACAGAGAGTGAGAGAACAGTGTGGCAATTTATAACCCAGATGCACAAAAGAACTTTGGAATTATTAACTAAAATGAGTGTCTCTTTTTTTTTTCCCCAGTTTTTTTTTTTTTTAGTTTTACTTTTAGTTTTCCTGTATATGCCAGGTTGACCTTGAACTCACTGTAATCTTCCTGTGTCAGCCTCCCAAGTGCTGGGATTACAGGCATGCACCACTACCATGCTTGGTTTAAAATGAATCTTAATTCTGTGTATGTGTGTGTGTGTGTGTGTGTGTGTGTGTGTGTGTGTACTGGAAATTGAACTCAGGCCTTGTACTTGCCAGTCAGGCACTGTGCCACTGAGCTATATCCCTGGGCCTATATATATATTTTTTTCTTTTTGAAACAGGATCTCACTATGCAGTTCAGCCTGGTCTTGGATTCACTTTGTAGCCCAGGCTGGCCTTGAACTCACACATCGATCCTCATGCCTCAGCCTCCAGAGTGCTGGGATTACAGGCATGTGCCACCACGTCTGGCCCTGCCTGGTATTTATGTTTTAAGTCAGTCATTGGACAAAATTTTTGAACTTTGTTTCAAGCTTTTTGTCAGTCTACCAAATGTTGACCTGATAGCTGTAGCCCTGACACTATTCCTTGTTTTACAAGCAAATGTACTCAAAGGTTGTTTACCTTTATTGTCTCATATTTCATTTACTTTTTTTTTTCCTTTTATTTTTTGAGACAAGGTCTTGCTATGTAGTGGTCTAGGCTGGCCTTGAATTTGCAATGATAGTCCTGCCTCAACCTCAAAAATGCTGGGATTATAGGTGTGTACCACCAGCCCCAATTACTCTTTACCCCATTATAAACTAACTTCCACCCCTTCCGTGCATTCATGGGTTCTAATCCTACTATTTGTGAGTGGGCGCTTCCCATCACTTCCAGCTTCATGAACTGTTCTTTCTCAGAGTTTCCTCCTGTCTCTCTGGTTGTTTCTCTGTTTCCTTCAAGGTGCTTTTAGTTTTACTCATGAATTTTCCAGAATTATGTACTAAAACTTTCTTATTTTTCATCCATCTGTGTTTGTGGTTCTGTCCTCCATGGTAATGTTTCCCTGATGTGTGTCTGGAACTTGGTCATTTTGTCTCAGTACCATGCCTGAAATTATAATTAACCCAATTCAACTGCCCTTAAATTCAACACTGTAATATCCTTTAAAACCTATACAATAACAACCAAAAAAAAAGCCCTATGCAACCTTTACATTGTCTTGTTTTGGTACAAAATTTCACTTAATTGTATCAATTTCTGGTACAAACGTACATCATATTGCTCAGATTTACCCTGTTTTATCTATTTCTGGTACAAACCTACATCATATTTCTCAGATTTACCCTGTTTTATCTATTTCTTTTTTCTATAATTCATGCTGTGATGGAAAAATACAGTGTATGTTTTAATAAAAAATTATTACAGTTGCCAGGCGTGGTGGTGCATGCCTGTGATCCCAGCACTTGGGAGGCTGAGGCGGGAGGATCATTGTGAGTTCAAAGCCAGCTTGGGCTACAATGTGAGTTCAAGGCCAGCTTGAACTGCCTAGTGAAACCCTGTCTCAAAAAGACAAAAAAAAAAAATTACAGTTAAAGACATATTGCTGCTAATCCCCTCAAAATACTTTTTTCTTTACTTCCTTTGAACACAATCCATCATTCTTGATACTTTCTGAAGCACTTCTGGAAATCCTCTTTGGTGTCTGTAGCTGTGCTTTTGTGGCTGTCTTAGGGTCCTGAATTGATTGAAGAAGCTTACCTTTCATGTTCATTTTGACTTTGTGAAAGATCCAGAAGTTACATGGAGCCAGATCTGGTGAATAGGTAGATGAAAATGCAGTGTAATGGTTTTACAAGCCTGCCTTGCCGTCAGACTGCACTCGGTGGCGCTCAGCATTCCTACTTTTTTTCATCATACCTTGTACAGACACTTGAGACTTCCAGAATTGCTTCAGAGAGTGGCAAGAACAATGGAATATGTGTATTTGAATGGGGTGGGTGTGTATCTTGAGGGGGAATTAATGCCAATGTGTCTTTTACTATAATAATTTTTAAAATTTAAATATTCAGATTCAGGCACAGTGTTACATGCCTATAATCTCAGGAGGCTGAAGCAGGAGGACTGCTGTGAGTTAAAGGCCAATACGGGCTACATAGTGAGCTCAAGACCATTCTGAGCTGCACAGTAAGACCCTCTCTCAAAAAAAAAAGAAAAATCCCTAAAAAACTTAGCATATTTTTCAGTCACCTCTTATTCTATTCTTATCTCTTGCTGGATATTGTGACCTTCCTGTCTTTAGCTTAACCTTTCTGTCTCTAGATTGGCCTTTATTGAGTCTGTCATTTTCACTGCCACCATAGTGGAAAAATACATGTATTGTTGTTCTGAAATGTATTGTTGTAGTATGTTCTAAAATGTATTGTTGTAGTATGTAATTCTTTATCTAAAAATATTTTTTGGGATTCTTATTACTCAGCAGTACTTTCACATATCTACCCATGTCCTGCCTGCTTTTGAATCATTTAGAGCATTTTTTTTCCCTCTTAATTAAGTTTATCATTTAGAGCATTTTGAATTGCTCATATTCTATAACCAATTCCAAATCAGTGTGGAATTTAGAAATGTAAATTCTGGCAATTAAACATTAGGGCCTTTTCACTGAGCTGTATCCCCAGCCCATTTAAAAAGTTTTTTTAATTTGAGGCAGTGGCTCACTAAGTTACCCTGGCAGGGGTTGAATTTGTCATCCTCCTCATCCTCCCAGAGTGCTGGGATTACAAGTATTGTGCCGCTGCACCTGGTTTAGAATTTAGGGATTCAAAAAGTTTACCGGATGGTTTTGGCAAGCATTCAAGGTTGATGGAATCAGTGACTTGTGTGTGTGGTTTAAATTTATTTAGTGTTTTTGGTTTTGGTTTTGGTTTTAGTTTTTTGAGACAGGGTCTCACTATGTAGTTTAGGCTGGGGTGTTGATCTCTGGCTAAAGCCTCCTGAGTTCTGGGATTATAGCTGTGCGCCACAATGACCAGTTTCACTAAGTCTTTAAATTGCCTGGTTGGGTTATATAGCCAATCCTCTTGCCTGAGACTCTCAGAGTGCTGGCCCTGCAGGTGTGCGCCACCATGCCTGGCTGATTTTTTTTGTACTGGAGATTGAACCCAAGGCCTTCACACTTGAGGTCCAGCTCCAGCATGATGTTTATTTTCCAGCCAGCACATCTTTGAATTTCACACTTGTAACTCAGGTTGAAAACCATTGAGCTTTCCAAATAAATGAGGCCCAGAAAGATTAGTGACTTGTTAAAGTCATGTAGTAAGGAGTGGCAGAATCTAAAATTCAGTGGTAGTGCACATCTGTAATCCAGGAACTCAGGAAGCTGGCAGCAGGACTGTGAGTTTGAGGCTAACCCAAGCTACACACCAAAGTCAAGGCTAGCCTGGGTTACACAGTGAGACCTTGTCTTTTTTATTTTCTTTTGAGACCTTCTCTTAAACAACAACAAATTAAAATGTAGGTTTATATTTCTAACATGGTTCTTATTTATTGCTCTTCTGTCCTTTCATATGGGTTATACTTGAGCAAGTTGATCTGAAATGACCTGAATCTCTGAATCTTTTACTGAATCTGAATCTTTTACTTTCTAAGTAATTTACCATTTATTTGTTCCCTTATTCATTCATCTTTTATTTATTAATTCAATAAATATTTATTTGATTACACAAGGAACAGTACAAGACCTGGGGAGTAGGTGGGTAAAATTTTTGAATGATGTAAATTTCCTATCTTTAAGGTCTCAACATATATATTTTTTATATTAAATCATAAAAAAATTAATTTTTTAGAAGAAAAATTATAGTATTTTCTTTTCCATTGTTTTCTTTCTTTTCCTTTTACCCAGGGAAAGACCATGTTTGTAGATTTATTGGCTGTGGGAGGAATGATCGATTCAACTATGTGGTCATGCAGTTGCAGGTAGGTTACCTGGAAAATGTATCTCAGAATCTTTTCATTTTGCTCAGAATACCCAATTACAGTGGATATGAATAAAAATGAAAATAGTCTTGATGTCAGTATTTTATATTGTACAGGTGGAACTTATTTAAATACACTTGATACAGATTTTCTAAAAATGAAATGGTTGTCCTTGTCAGCTATTTTGGTTGACTTGTATATTCACTGATTGTCATCATTGCAAAGTCTTAATCCCAGCATGGATTGTGGACTCTAAAGTCTTGCCCTATTCCTGTTGTTTCCCTCCATGTTTGCTTCTTAGACACTTCAATTTCCCATTTATGTTTCCAGGTGACAGCCGTGGTTACTTAAAAATTTAAGCAATAGTTAAGATACAAGATAAATGTCATTCCTCTGTTTGTCTTTCTCTCACTTTTTTTTTTTTAATATAGTACTTGATATTAAATCCAGGGTCTGCAGACTGAGCTACTTCACTGGCTCTTTAAGATTTTATTTTGAGACAGGGTTTCACTAAATCACTAAGTTGGCTGGACTAAGCGTGAGCCTGACCCCTGCATCTCTGTGTCTGCCTCTGTGTCTGTGTCTGTGTATCTCTCTTCTTCAGTCTCCCTTGTTGCATTTGTCTATCTGTCTCTCTCTGCAGTGCTGAAAATCAGTCCCTCATCCCTGCATACACTAGGCAAGGGCCCTACTGTTACTAGGTAACCTGCTTCTAAAAGTGGCTCACCAACTACATGTTACTGGGTTCTGGGTTGCTCGCATCTCCCTCTGGAGTTAGGGTTCAGGTTCTTCTCATTTCAAACAAAGAACTGAACAAAATGAGCAAAAAACAGTGGCCAAGTTTACTAGAGAAAGTAAAAGTAGGGCTGGGGATATAGCTCAGTGGCATAAGCACCTGCCTGGCAAGCTCAAGGTCCTGAGTTTGATTCCTGGTACCAAAAAAAAAAAAAAAAAAAGTAAAAGTGAAGAGTGGGAGAGAATGGCTCTACAGAGCGAATTTGGGCCAGGTAAAGAGAAAAAGAGGGTGAAGAAAAGATAAAAGTACGCGCTGTCTGGGAAACACAGAATGCATTATTGTGGAAAGTTAGAATAGCAAGCTCTTCATAGCATTAGCGTGTCCTTTATATTGTTCAAATGTGTAGGAAACCCTTGAGAACTTCTTCATAGGGGTCCTGAGAAGTGGTGTTTGAATCTCACATCGCAGGCTGAAGTCAGGTCTAGGCCATCCTATTGAAAATCTGCTTGAGTTCTCCCGAGAAGTCCATGTATAGGGTTTGGGGACCTTTCTACACATGTATGGGGATCTTGTAATTAACTGGCCACACTTACTCCCCCAGCCAGCTTTGCCACACTGTAATCTCTTAACTCACTACCACTGAGCTACACTGCTAGCCCTGCCTCTCCTTCCACCATTAACATAGCCCTGTTCCCTCTCTTGTAGATGGAGGTAGAATTGGGTTGAAAGGAAATTCAGCAAGGGACTATAGAAGTATTATCTACATCAAGAGAAGAGGAAAGAATTCAATTTTCACTGACATTCTTCTGTCGCTGAACACATACACATGGGCATGCACACTACAGCAGCCGTCAACATTTGAAAGCCATGGTGCACTTTGCTGCCGAATAGCAAATTTGCAGGCTTTCATCTTTAGCAAACTTTATTTTGGGCATTTTATTTCTTTATTTTGATTTACCTTACCTACCTAATGTTGATTTCAGAGACATTGATTCTCGTCAGAAGGTTTTCTCTTTTCCCTCAGTTATCTTTCAGCATTTGGTATTAACCTCCACATAGACTTTAGTCTGAAAATCTTTTGAGTTATGTGATTTACTGTCTCTTGAGCCAGGAGTTTTATTTCTTGAAGAGCTACCCTTGTTCATTACTATGTACCCTGCTTTTTCTCACCTTGCCCAGGATTGTTCTATGTTATTTTATACTCTGATTCTCCCCCTAACCCCATAAGGGGAGAGGACAGGTTTTATCACCATTTTACAAAGGGAGAGGCTGAAGCTGAAGGAGGTCTTTGGTTTTCCTGGAAATAACTTATTCGGTTTTAAGGCTTAAAAGTCTGAGGCCAATATTCTTGCTGTAATAGAGAAAACTATTTTATCTTCAGGTTAGTACTGAGAGATTATTTAGAGCAGTTTTTGTTAATCTACAGTGTCTAATCTCAAGACATCCTCTTAAACTCTGTCCTTTCTTTTTAAAGTTTTTTTTTGTGTGTGTGGTGGTGGTAGGGATTGAACACAGAATGTCATATATGCTAGGCGAGCACTCTACCACTGAGCTACATGCGTAGGCTCATTTAAAATCTTACATTCACCTAAATAGCGCTTTCTGTAAATAGAAGTCTCTTAATACTGGGAAACATGAGGAAACATATATATCATGTAACAATGGCTTTTGTGGCCTTTGGGATGCTCCTCAAGATTTATTCACGAACTTTTCCACTTGACATGTATGCTATATTTTTCCCCTTGTCATAAGAAAGCTAATCCACTGTGAAACCCCTATCCATATATTTAATGTTTGACTTGATTT
The DNA here is from genome assembly GCF_000276665.1 of Chinchilla lanigera. NCBI lineage: Eukaryota > Metazoa > Chordata > Mammalia > Rodentia > Chinchillidae > Chinchilla > Chinchilla lanigera. The sequence goes on along the minus strand of NW_004955416.1, from coordinate 9,472,492 downwards.
GAGACAAGGCTAAAGTTGAGGATTTGTGGTTTTCCCAGGACTAATTTAACTGGTTTTTTGTTCATTTTGTTTTGTTTTTGAAATGAATGTCACTGTGTAGTTCTTAAGCTTGCTTTCTTTTTCTTTCTTCTTTTTGAGATGAGGTCTTGCAATATAGTTCAGACTGGCCTTGAATTCACTATGTAGTTAAGGCTGGCCTTGAACTTGCAATAATCTTCCTATCTCAGCTTCCTGAATGCTGGGATTATAGGCATGCACCATTACACAGGTGTAAATTTATTTTAACCTATTGTTTTCCCTTCTTTTGTTTTCTTGTACTTTTCTGTTTTTATTGACATGATAAAAGTGGAGTCATCTGACATGTAGAAATCCATGTATCTTGGGTTTTGCTGGTTATTTCCATGTGGCAGGGTTTAACATGTTTTTCTAAACTGAGCATGATGGTTCACACCTGTAAACCAAACCCAGCATTCCAGGAGACTGATGCAGGAGGATCACAAGTTTGAGCCCAGTATGGACAACTTAGGAACTTTGGCAGACACTGTCTTGAAATTTTTAAAAAATATTTTAAAAGGGCCAGGAATGTAGCTCAGTGCAAAGGCACAGGCTTCAATTCTGTGTACCTCAAAAGGGGGAAGAAAAAAAAGAAAAGAAAAAAGTTCTCCTGTCCCTTACATTTCCTGTGAACTGGAAAGTAAATAAGATTCCAGTTTGGCAGGTGGATAAGAAGAATTAAGATGGTTTATATACATGTACCAACTGCACATAATAACTATGTTCTGTAAACATGTACTCATAAAAAATGGTAAAAGACTCCAGTTTTCTTTCATTTGGCAAAAGTACTTCAGATGGAGATTATGTATTTCCTATTGCATCACAGGCTGAAGTGCTTGATAAGATTAGTCACTGAATTCAAGGACTTCAGCCTGATCCATATATTTTATCTTTTTTTTTTTTTAACTTGGAATCGAACTCAGGACCTTTTGCTTTCTTAGGTAGGTGCTTGTGCCACTGAGCTATAGCTTCATCCCTAATCCATATATTTTAAAGTTCTCCGAATTTTTTATCAACATGTTAGTAATCATTTTCTGAGTCAGTTATTTTGAGGGGAGTTACAAAATAACTGTACAGTTATTACAGTGCTTTTACAGTGCTTTTTCACAGTTCTGTTCCACTGAGAAGACTCCTTTTTTGCTTAGTCAATGAACTACTAATCTGAAAAGTGCTGGCTACCAAGGAGTACAGAATGGCTTTCTTGTCTCAGGAAATTAAATATTCCGGTCTCTATTCTCAATACTTATCTTGTAGCGTATGTTTGGTGGTAACAGGCCATTAACACTATTATTTCACCTAAAGACAATTGATTCATTTTGAAAAGAAATAAATTCTTAGGTTACTTAAAGAGCATTCAGAATAAAATATTAAATATTATTCATGTAGTCTAAGAGCTTAAAAACTGTAGTGAGATCAAGCGAGGTTTTTTATACCTCTGTGTTTGTTTAAATGCAGTTTCCCCACAGCATACATTAATTGATATTTCTCATCATCATATCATCAATGGTTTTTTGGGGTTAGTGTATTCACATTTTTCACATTTTTCCTGTATTTAGTAATTGAAATTCATCTTTACAGCACACTCCATTTACAACTAAGTTATCCTGAAGTACATTTCATATAGGAAAGGCCGAGTTGGCCCTTAATTTTTTATCCATTTTCTGCAAGTCAAATTGGTTCCCTAATATTTTCCTACAGGAGACTAATGAGCTGTCACCTCCTTCATTCTCATTCCCATCTTCATCCTCATCCTCATCAGGGTCTGCCAAAAAAATATATACACATTCTAGCAGTTCGCCATACTAAGAAATGTCTGGAAGCTAATGGCCACCGCTTTGAGCACCTCTTGTAATTGTAGAGGCCAAACATAATTTGTATTAATCTCATGATAGTTCAGTAATGTAGTATTAAAATATTTATACAAGTTTTTCTTTTTCTTCTTCCTCTTCTTTTTTTTTTTTTTTTTGGTCTTTTTGAGACAAGGTCTCGCTATGCAGTTGTAAACTGGCCTCGAGCTCACTTTGTAGCCCAAGTTGGTCTTGAACTTGCAACAATCTTCCTGCCTCAGCCTTCCAAGTACTGGGATCACATGCCGGCACCACCACACCCAGCTTCGCTTTTCTTTTCCTGATGTACACATTTTTTTGTGGACTCTGTATTATATGAATAACATATTAATGACTTTCAGTCATTGCAGCCCTTCCTTTTAATGTTCAGTTTTTCCCATCTCTGGCTACTTTCTTCAGGTTTGATTCTAGCTCCTTTTTGGCAGAACTGCATAGCAGGCTGGGTATGGTGGTAAATACCTCTTATCCCAGCACTCTGGAAGGCTGAGACAAAAGGATTGCAATTTTTTGTCCATCCTGAGCAACTTACAACTTATTGTGACTCTGTGTCAAAATAAATACCAAAATGGGCTGGGGATGAAGCTCAATGCCAGGGCCTTGGGTTCAACTCCCAGTATTAAAGAGAAAATTGATTTTTGAAGCAAAAACTATTGGAATGCTAATAAGTGTGACTGTATCTCTCCTGTGGCTATAAAGCTGGTTTTTCTATATTGTCATTTATTTTTACATTTGGTAGGAATAAAAAGACAAACTTCCCTAACATTAAAAAAATAATAGCTGGGTATGGTGGTGTATACCTGTAGTCCTAGCACTGTAGGAGGCTGAGGCAGGAGGATTACAAGTGGAAGCCCAGCCCCAGCAACTTAGCAAAACCTTATCTCAAAATAAATAAATAAATAAATGGCTGGGGATGAATGTAGCTCATTGTGAAGGCCCTAGGTTCAGTCACCAGTAACCCCAAAAAACCATTGATGATATGATGATGAGAAATATCAATTAATGTTTGCTGTGGGGAAACTGCATTTAAACAAACACAGAGGTATAAAAAACCTCGCTTGATCTCACTACAGTTTTTAAGCTCTTAGACTACATGAATAATATTTAATATTTTATTCTGAATGCTCTTTAAGTAACCTAAGAATTTATTTCTTTTCAAAATGAATCAGTTGTCTTTAGGTGAAATAATAGTGTTAATGGCCTGTTACCACCAAACATACGCTACAAGATAAGTATTGAGAATAGAGACTGGAATATTTAATTTCCTGAGACAAGAAAGCCATTCTGTACTCCTTGGTAGCTAGCACTTTTCAGATTAGTAGTTCATTGACTAAGCAAAAAAGGAGTCTTCTCAGTGGAACAGAACTGTGAAAAAGCACTGTAAAGAAAGAATACTTTGGAGCCAGACAACCTTAGATTTGAAAAACATCTTTAACCCCTAGCAGGTTAGCATTGACCTTCTTGAATATTAGTTTCCTCATAGATAAAACAGAACAGGTATAGGGTGCTGTGAAGGTTATAGAAAATCATGAATGTCATATATCTCCAATAGGCAAGATTCTATCCATTGCTTTTCTGTATTCTTACAAGTAACTGAGTGCCAGGTGTGGTGGCTGTCTTGGCTACTTCTCTTTCGTTGCTGGGACAAAATACCTGACGCCCAAAATTAGGGAAGGAAAGGGTTATTTCACTTACAGTTTGTGGAGGTTTTAGTCCATACTTGGCAGGTTACAAGGCAGAGTGGCACATGGCAGAGGGCTACAGCTCATGGTGGCAGAACACATCAAAAGCAACAAGCACAAAAGGAAGGAATGGCCAGAAGCAGCCTCTTCCTCTCCCTTACATATGCAAGCTATCACCCCAGGGCGGGTGTCGCTCACACCCATAATCAAACTCTAAAAGCCTGCCCCATGACCGCATGAGGCTTTGGGGGGACACACAGACACAAACCATAACAGTGGCATAGGCCTGTGGCCCAGGCACCCAGGAGACCGAGACAGGAGAGTTGCCAGGAATTGGAGGCCAGCCTGGGCTCTGTAGTGAGTTGAAGGCAAGCTTGGACTACATAGTGAGACCCTGTCGCAAAAACAAGAAGTAATTAAGTGTTTTGTCCTACCGTATTTGGTAGTAACAGTACAGTGCTTAGCTATTGTTGGTTACCTAGTGTGGACCAGAGATCATTTAAAAACCTTACATGGATTTTGTTTAATCCTAACAAAACCCTGTGAGGGGGTGAGTATTATTAGCCTCATTTGATGAGGAAACAGATGCAGGAAAATTAAATAGCTTGTATGGAAGCATATGTTAGGCAGTAATCAGTTCTCTGGAGAATTGTATCTGTGTATATCTATGTCTGTATCTGTCTTTTAAAATAATCATGTCTGGCCAGGTGTGATGGCGCACACCTGTAATCCCAGCACTCGCAAGGCTGAGGCAGGAGGATCGTTGTGAGTTCGAGACCAGCCTGGGCTACAAAGTGAGCTCAAGGCCAGTCTGAACTGCATAGCAAGACCCTGTCTCCAAAAAAGATAAAATAATAATAATAATAATAAAATAATCGTGTCTGTATTTTATTCTGATATTAGAGATAAATAGGAATAAGATAAATAAAAAATTTATGTGGAAAACTTGGTTATTCTCAGGTTTGTATGAAACGTTCATGTTAAGAGACTGTCTTCTGTTGAGAGAATCACAAGCTGGGTAAAGCCCTGGCTGCTTCTGCCACAGCACTGTTGTTGTGTGCGTGGTTGGTTGCTTTTGTTCTGAGTCGTAGCATTTTTCAGTGGTAAATGAGTCATTGCCCAGGCTTGTAACAGTTCTGGTACCACATTTGAAAGTGCTTGTCTGGTTGCCCCAGGGTCGGAACCTGGCAGATCTGCGGCGCAGCCAGGCCCGGGGCACGTTCACTACTAGCACTACCCTGCGGCTGGGGAGGCAGATTCTGGAGTCAATCGAAAGCATCCATTCTGTGGGATTCTTGCACCGAGACATCAAACCGGTAGGATCCTTTTCTTCCCCAAACACGGAAGGGTTTTTTGGGTACTTTGTTATGATGAGACACAATCAATTACAAATGTAGTTTTGTATATTTGCTGTGGTTAAACACAAAGATTTTTATTTCTGTAGAGGCCTAGAAGCAAAAATATAATATATCTCAGTTTTTCTCCCAACACTCAGGAGGCGGAGGCAGCAGGATCACCTTGAGTTTGAGGCCAGCCTGGGCCACATAGTGAGTTCAAGGCCAGTCTGGACTAACAAATAAATAAATAAATACATTGTAAAAGTTGCTTTTAGTTGATTTTGTATTTTTGGTTTCTCAAGTCAAATTGTGTTTGTAAGAAATTATATTTAAAGACCTTATTTTTCTTCTGAGTGGTAATGCAGAAATACAGGGTTTTTTGTTTGTTGTTGTTTTGCTATTCTAGTTTTCTTAGAAATTGTCATTTCTGTACTGGAATATTCTTTTCCTTTTTCCTTTCTAGTGTTTGTTGTTCATGAGAAGTGACTGATTTCTTATATGCTGTATTTACTGTAAACTTTACTGTAAATCTATTAGTACAGAGTATAAATATGGATATATTAAAAGTGTTATCCATTATCATATGATTTCTAAAATTAAATGCATGAAAATACCAATTAAAATTAACATTGAAAAGTCAGATTTAATGTTATTTGCATTTCTCCTGCCCTATGTCATTGTGAATCAGTGAGTGTCTCCATTTCATCAGAAAGCTCCTTAAGCAGAAATACTTTTTTTTTTGGTCTTTTTGAGATAGGATCTCACTATGCAGTTTAGGCTGGTCTTGGACTCACTTTGTAGCCCAGGCTGGTCTCAAACTTGAAATGATCATCCTGCCTCAGCCTCCCAAGTGCTGGGATTACAGGCGTATGCCATACCCAGCTAGAAGTGCATTTTTTTAAAAAAGCTAATCTTGCGGGGCGGAGGCAGGAGGATTGCTGCAAGTTTGAGGCCATCCTGAGCTACTTAGTGAGTTCAAGGCCAGCCTAAACTGCCTAGCGAACCTTGTCGCAATGCCCCACCAACAAAAAAATCAAAACCAGAAAGAAAGAAAGAAAAGCTAACAATTCTGTGTGGCAATTTTGAATTTTATCACCAAAGACTCCCTTACTTATCACTGAAATTTGTGGCGATTTAATATTACACTACTTTATTTTAACAGAAAAATGCGAAGTGTATTGAGTCTTTTGGAAATGTTTCCTTAATTCTATTTAATTTTAGATGAGTAAAATTCAGCTTTATGGTGCTTTAGGAAATTCCTTAAACTTTTTAGCTACTTTTTTTCCTCCACATTCCTAATGTCTCTCATTTTATTTTATTTTTTAAATTTCATTTTATTTTATTTTTTTGCTACTGGGAATCAAATTCAGGACCTGAATTTCAGTAAAGTCGGTGTTGTATTGTATAATTTTTTGTGTATGTGTATAATTTTATATAGTTGCATAATTCTTTTTTGTTCAAGGCTTACTAGCTATTAATAGAAACAAAAACTAGATAATATATAGTAAACATAATGGAATAAAATACTATATCTGGAAATGTTGCTTGTTAAGCCTTTAAATAGAAGAATAAAAAAAGAATAAAGGAAGGGTAAATTATAAAGACTAAATGTTATAAGAATTGTGTGCATTTTCCTTCTCTGTTTTTCTAGTCAAACTTTGCCATGGGTCGCTTTCCTAGTACTTGTAGGAAATGTTACATGCTTGATTTTGGCTTGGCTCGACAGTTTACCAATTCCTGTGGCGACGTCAGACCTGTAAGATTTTTCATGTTCCTATTAAATGTTTGAGAACTAACCTATTGTTTATAATATGATCCTTTAAAAATGTTAATTATGTGTTAGAATGGATGTTGCAGTGGTGGTAATGTAGCTCAGTTAAGAAATGAATAGATGTTATCTAAAAGCTGCCATGTCAGTTTCATAATTACATTATAGATGAATAAATTTACCATTGAAAGTTGTGGCTTTGGCCAGGTGTAGTGGTGCATGCCTGTAATCGTAGTACTGGGGAAGCCAAGGCAGGAGGATCACTATGAGCTCGAGTTTAAGGCCAGCCTGGGCTACAAAGTGAGCTCAAGGACAGCCTGAACTGCATAGTGAAACTCTGTCTCAAAAAGACCAAAAAAAAAAAAAAAAAAAAAAAAAATTTGTGGCGGCTGAGGCAGGAGGATTGCTGTGGGTTTGAGGCCAGCCTGAGCTACATAGTGAGTTCAAGACCAGGCTGTACTACATAGCAAAACCCTGTCTCAAATAAAAGAAAGAAAGAAAAGAAAAAATAGACAATAAACCAGAGGTACCTGTGGGAGAATGAGGGGTAGGAGTTGCTTGAGCCCAGGGTTTAGAGATCAGCCTGGGCAATACACCTGGAACAATCATGGGCATGTAACACCAGAAAAACATATTTGGAGTCTGTATAGATATGTAGCTTCTTGCCTTTTCCTAATATCAATGCCCAAGAAAAGCTATAAGTGCTGCTCTTTGAGTAGAGAGGTTTGTAGCAGAAGTTGGCCTCAATGAACTGACAACTGCATAACCTCCCTTTTGGTGGCTGTCTTGGATAAAGCCACTTTCATCAGTGAACCAGACCTCTTCAGGGTATTGAAGGAGTAGGTCAATGATGTTCTGCCTGCTTGCATAGGTCTGGGAGATCACTTGTTCACAAGAGTAGTTAACCTTTGCCTGTAGGCATCAAAAGACAGGATTAAAAGTAGTGCAAGTTTTTATAATCACCTCAGAGGTGACTAAGAGTATGGCCTGATACCTGGCAAGCCATTCTCCTGTTAACCACAAGTAACTTGTAGTCTCAAGAATCAGTCTGACCTGATGGGAGTCAGAATTTCTAGTTTTTTGTTTTCTGTTAGTATACCTGTAGCTGCTATTGCTGTCAAGCAGGGTAGTCATTCAGCAGCCACTCCATCCAAATTTTTGTTTGTTTGTTTGTTTGGTTTTTCTTCTGGTATCAGGAATCGAACTCATGACCTTGAGCTTGCCAGGCAGGTGCTTTGCCACTGAGCTAAATCCCCAGCCCCAATCCAAATTTTTGAAAAGTAGGCCACTGGGCAGAGTTCTTATCCTAGCCTCTGGGTCAAGACACCCAAAGCAGTTTCTGTCTCTTGTTCTCTCTCTCTGACTCTGTCTCTGTCTCTCTCAGTTTCTGTCTCTGTGTCTGTCTCTCTTTTTCTGTGTCTCTGTCTCTGTCTCTGTCTCTCTCTCACTCTTTCTCTCTCTCTCTCTCTCTCTCTCTCTCTCTCTCTCAGTCTTACCCATGTAGTTTAGGCTGACCTTGAACTCACTATGTGCCCCAGGCTGGCCTCAAACTCACAGCTCCTGCCTCACCCTTCCAAGTGCTGGAATTATAGGTGTTTACCACCATATCCAGCACTTTTCTGATTTGTAGAGGAAGAAGAGTTTTCTTAAGTCAGGTATTTTATTATACATGCAGCCAGATCCACCTGTTGGCTAATTAGGTTAGGTAGACCTTGGGTAGTCCTAACAGGTAAAATCTGTGTTGGTTTGTTGGAATTTGAGAACTGCCCCCAATTTTGCTAGTAAATCTCTTCCTAGCAAGGGAGTAGGACACTGTGGGACTGTTAGAAACTCATGGTTAAACGTTTGACCTTCAAAGTGACATGTCAGAATAGGAGTAAAGAATCTCCACCTAGGGGTCCCCTCAACCCCAAATATGATTATAGATCTAGAGGAGGGTTTTCCAGAGAAGGACATCAAAACTGAATGCAACAATTGCATTAGCTTACCCATGACATCCAATGTTACCCAGAGCTCCCTGTGTGAGATGGTAATATCTGCAGACAGGGATATGGTAGGCTGCCTTGGACCTCTTCAATAGTCAGAGCAGGAAAGGATTTTGGCTGTCCTCACCCCTGTCTGGGAGCAGGAACAGTTAACCCCCCTTGAGTCAGGGACATTGGCTGCCTTACAGTCGGAGCAGGGCCCAGGCAGTGGCTTGGTGTAGTCACATGCCCAGTGTCCAGACTTCTTGCACTTAAAACGGAAGCATCACTTATCTTTGCATTCTCCTTTTTTTGACCTGGGTAGGTTTAAAGCATTCCCAATTGCACCAGCTAGAATTCTACCTTTGCTCTTTTGACTCTCTTCCAGATCCTAATTGTTGAATACAGAAAAGGCCGTGTCCAGCAGTTGGGTCATAGGTGTCTGGGGTCCCATCTGAAGTTTTCTTCGTTAAAGATGGGAGAGACCCATATCTCCTTGAGAGAGAGGTAGGGATCCAAGGATAGGGTCATCAAAGATAGTCTCTTTCTTCCTTGGGTGCCACTCTAAGTACCATAGTTTCTGGGCTTTTTCTGAGGTAAAGGGTCACAAAGCCTGAACATAAGGGATTTCACTCTACTTCATATGTTTTAACAGAAACAGTTTAAGTGAAAAATAGTTTAAACTGCCATCCCGTAGCCATTTCTTGCTACTTCCTAGTTCATATTGACCCCAAGCCATATTGCAATAGAAGGTAAGCTATTCCTTTTTTAAATTGACTGGGTCAAACCTTTCCCATTGATCTAGGATATGGGCTGAGGTGAAGTCATTGGATCTGTGGAGAGTAGTTTAGTTTCCCATGGCTCATCTTGGGCCCTATAGAGAGTGACAACTATGTCTTTACTTCCTAAGATGCCATCCCATGCAGAAGGAGACCCTATTTGAGCCCACAAAGCATCCCTAGTGAGACTCATGTATTCACTGGACAGATGTCTCTGTGCAAAGCTAGGATGATTCTGGCATTTTTTGTAGAAACACAGAAGAAAGCCCTACTGAAGGCTTTTGTCTCTGTATTGGGGCCCATTAGCTTCTTAGCTCCTCGAGCCCACTAGCTCCTCTCTAGGTGTTGAGGCACTTGATGGCTCTATCTAACCCTTCAAAACTCCCATGAGATCAAGGTGGAGTTCCTCCCTACCAGCATTCCTGTAGCCATGGCTCTGCGGAAGCGTAATGGAGCCACTTGGGAAACAATACCCCTCCCATTTATCCCAATAGTAAAACTCTGGTGCTTTATTTAAAGCAGTAGAGAGAGGAAGCCCCCCCCCCCACATTAACCCTAAAAAGTTGTAAGAACAAGAATGGCTCTATTTTTGTATACTCTTGAGTTAAGCTTTACTGGAATTTAAGAAGAAACATGGGATCTAGCCCAATGTAAAAGAAGAGAGGGAGAAAGCCCATGTCTTCTCTAAATCAGAGGTTTAGCTCCTATCTACAAGCGTGAGATTTTTCTGGTGATCCCAAGGTCACTTGAAATTAAACATGGCAGAACCTATGTGGCTGATTAAAAACAGGCAGCCAGTCATGTGACAAGACTAGATGGTGGCCAGTCATGTGATGAGACAAGATGATGATCTTGACTAAGATAACACCGTGAGAAAGAAATGACCATCTAGGGGAAAAGTGCAGATGGGACTTTGAGGTCACACAGAAGTAAACTAGGGTAGACAGAGACCAAGCTAATTTCCCCAAAGGCCAGCAAAATATCACAGAAAACTTGAAATGTGAGGACAGGAGGGCATAATAACAAGCTCTCTGGCTATTTAGCTCATGTCCTTAGAGTGACGACAATGAGACAAAGAAAGGAGAGGGAAGATAAACCTCAAGTGAGTCTGTAGACCTCCTACTGGCTGAGAAAATAAGACAAAACACAGAGCATGCACGCCTTCTCCCCTGTCCCACTTGGTGGTGCACATCAGGAGACTGTTCCTAGCACCATGAGGAAAGTCTGGGTTCCCTAACCCAGGAGAGGGACAGAGAAAGAAGAAGAAAACTTTATCTTACAGAGAAACAAAAACAATGTGACCAAAGGGCCTTACCTGCTGCTTCTGGCAGACTAAGCCAAATATGTTAGCAGGTTTTAGGGTGCTGGAACCTCTCCTGGAGGTGGATTGCTGAACAAAGAATTGGTCGACACAAGTGCAAACTGTAGCAAAGTTTTATTAAAAGGAAGGAAAAGAAACAGGGCATACAGAGTGACTTTAGGCCAAGTAAAAGTAGGAAAAGAAGTATGCTCCACAGAGTAAGGGGGTCCACCATGCAGGAACAAACATTGGCTATTTTCTGAGTTCTTTATGTATTTTTATATTAATCCTCTATCGGAAAATTATCCTTCCAGTCTGTAGGTTGTCTCTTCCCTCTGTTGATTGTTTCCTTTGCTGTGCAAAAGCTTTCTAATCTGGTACAATCCCAGGTGTAGATTTTTGCTGTTATTTCTTGTGTAATTGGAGTTCTCATCAGAAAATCCTTGCCTACACCTGTGCTTTTTAGAGTTTTATCTATTTTATCTTCCAGCATATTAAGTGTTTCTGTTTTAATGCTTAGATCTTTGATCCATTTTGATTTTAGTTTAGTACACAGTGAGAGGCATGGGTCCAGCCTCAATCTTCTGCACATAGCTAACTATGTTTCAGTGACAAATACGAATAACATCAGTGTTTTCCCAGCACCATCTGCTAAAAAGGCTATCTCTCCTCCAGTGTGTTTTGGCCCATTTGTTGGAGATCAGGTAGCTGACTGTGTCTGGGGATGTTCCTGCATGCTGTGTTGTATTCCATTGATCCATGTCTGTTTTTGTTTCAGTACCATGCTGTAGTTTTGTAGTAGAACTCAAAGTAAGGTATTGTGGCGCCTCCTGCTTTGCTCTTTTTTTTTTTTTTTCTTTTTTTGAGGCAGGATCTTGAAATGCAGTTCAGGCTGGCCTTGAACTCGCTGTGTAGCCTAGGCTGGCCTCGAACTTTGGGCAGTCTTCCTGTCTCAGCCTCCCAATTGCTGGGATTACATGTGTGCACCACCACACCTAGCCTTCCTGTTTTGCTCTTGTCGCCCAAGATTGTGTTTGCTATTCTGTGCCTCTTCTGGTTCCATATACATTTTAGGATTTTTTTTTCTATTTCTGTGATGAATGCTGTTAGTATTTTGATTGAGATTGAGTTAAATCTATATATCAGTTTTGGGAGTATGGCCATTTTGACAAGATTGTTTCTGCCTCTCCAGGAACAGGGGACATCTTTTCTTCCTTGCCTGCTTTGCTTCGCTTCTTTTTTCTTCTCTTCTTCTCTGTCTCTCTTCAAAATTTCAGACAGGGTCTTGCTTTGTAGTTCTGACCTTGAACTCACTGTGTAGCCCAGGCTATCCTCAAACTCATGGTGATCCTCCTGCCTCACCTGCCCAGGTTCTGAGATTACAAGCATGTACCACCATGCCTGGCTTCCATTTTCTGATGTCCCCTTCAATTTCCTTTTTTGGAGTACTTAGTTTTCATTGTAGAGATCTTGCACTTTCTTGGTTAGGCTAATTCCTAGGTATTTAATTTTTTTCTTGTTATTGTGAATGGTATTGTTTTCCTAATTTCTTTCTCAATGTGTTCAATATTGGTGTACATGAGTTCTATTCATTTTTGTGTTTTGATGTATTGTGGTACATTAATGAAGTTAGCTATTAACTCTAATGGTCTTTTGGTGTAATTCTTTGGATCTTTTATTTTTTGTTTGTTTTTTTTTGTTTCAGCCATATCATCCATGCCTCCCTTTCCCCTCCCTCTTCCACTTCCCATTTCTTTCCCTCCTTTTTTTTTCTTTCTTTTGGCTGGGATTGAACCCAGGGCCTTTGCACGAGCCAAATCCCCAGCCTTTTATTTTTTATACTAAGACATGGTCTCCCTGAGTTGTCTAGGCTGGGCTTGAACTTGTGATCATCTTGGCTGAGCTTCTCAGTGTGCTGAGAAATGTGCCATCATCGGGCCACCTGTTATACTTTCCTCCTCTTGACATTGTTCACCCTGTTGTACTTGCCTAAGATGTGTTTCCTGTTGTAATTTTGGGGGGAATGGGATCATACTGAGAAATGAACCCAGTGCCATTTAGAGATAGAATCTAAGTTGCCCCAGACTGGGCTCCAATTTGTGATCCTCTTGCCTTAGCTCTCCAAGAGGCAGATATTATAGGTAAGCACCACCACACCTGACTCCTGTTGTAATTCTGTTATCCTTCAAGGCCCAAATTTTTGTCATTTTCATTTAAATATTATCAGGTTAAATTGTTATGAGTTTTGTATTTGGTAAAGATGATAACTCCAAAAGGGATTTCTTACTCTGTAGCACAAAATTTTTTTGTATTATATTTAGCAGTCTTGCCAGGCGTGGTGGTGCATGCCTGTAATCCCAGCACTCGGGAGGCTAAGGCAAGAAGATTGCTTTGAGTTTGAGGCCAGCCTGGGCTACATAGCAAGACCTTATATGTAAAAATATACATATTTGCCATCTTTCCTCTGATTATATAGATCTTGTTTCTTCTATTCTGATTAAATTAGTTTTGTCATTCTTCTGCTGCCTTCATTAAGAAAGTAAATAAAACTTTAATACATGTTTACCTTTCCCAAAATATTATCATATTATTTATTTTAATAAAAATATTCTTTGTTAAAGATTCATTTTTACTTTCTTTCATGATGTTATACAAATAAAATTTGGGTAAATAATGTATTCATGTGATGCAAAAATAAAAAAATTCAAAATTCAACTTCAGCATGGTGATAAACACCTACAATTCTAGCAGTCAGGAGGCTGAGACAGGAGGATCGCCATGAGTTTGAGGCCAACCTAGGCTACATAGTGAGTGCAAGGCCAGCCTGATGTACATAGTGTACATACATTTTGTTGAGACCCTGTCTCAACAAAACAAAATAAAACAAAACAAAAATGAATAAATGATTTGAATAACTGTTTTGTCAAAGAATAGCTAAGATTTGCTCAGCATCATCAGTTATTTGGGAGATGCAAGTTAAAACCACTGTGAGATACCACTGCACACCAGTTAGGATGGTTAAAGTAAAAACCAGGCAATATTAGCTTCTCACAAAGGACAGAAGTTAGGAAATTCGGGAGATTAGGGGTGGGGTAGTGCGGGTGGTAGCTACAAAGGGGCAGTAAGGGAACTTTTTAGAGAGATGGGAGTATTCTATATCCCCATTGTGGTGATAGTTACCTGATTTTATATCCTTTTTAATGTAAAGAAGGGTACTTTTTTATTAGTCCAAGTTTGCAGTACATAATGATTATATTCATCGCATGGAGTTGGTACATGTACATAACACATCTTAATTCTTTTCTCATCCTCTTCCCCTGGGCTCCCTCCAGAGAAGAATACTTTGTTTCCATAGTCAAACTTGCATAGATAAGATGTTACATATTTACTAGTGTGTTACCCCTATACTAATGGGAAAAAAATTAGGTTTTGCATTTGTAGAATGATTTTATCTTTGTCAAGACTCACAGAATTATGTATACATGAAGTATGATTTTGCTGTGTAAAGTAATACCTTAATAAGTCTGACTTGAAAAAAATTAAAAAGGCAAACAGTAAGACAGATTTCCATTTCACTTCTGCCTGTCCCAGATCCACTCATTTCCTGTACTGCTAGTGGTCCTTCCCTCTACCCTCTACTTTCCACCTTAGGTAGCTACACTCTTACTAGTTTCTTAATATATTCCTCCAGAATTTCTTTGTTTGCATACAATAAATACAAATGAACTTTCTTACTTCCCCCTTTTTGATTAAAAAAGTTGCATGAAAAAAGGTAGCATGTTATCTGTTCTGCACCTTTCTACTTCTCACTTAACAGTGTACCTATGCGGTTTTCCCACATCAGTATCCAGAGCTTCCTCATTCTTTGTTGCAGCTGCAAAATGTATTCTGTTACATGGACATACTGTATTTTGTTAACCCCTTATTGCCAAACAGTTAGGTTCTGCCCAGTCTTTTGCTACCACAAACACTGATATAGTGAATGACTTTGTACATCCATTTTTCTTTGTCTTTAATTCCACATTTCTTGCATATATGCAAGTATAAGAAATGTTACCTCTGAGAGGCTGTATGTTTATAAAATGAGCAATACAGAGACCTTGCTCTCTCACACCGTTTATATCCTATGGAATAGAAGATAGACAATAAATTTAAAATATAAGCAAACAGGTGATAAGGTAAAAATACAAATAAAATAGAGTTGGGTTAGTAAAAGGTGTTACTGTGGCAGGATATAAAACAACAGAGTGGCTCTGCAGATGGAGGATAGTATTTTAGATTAGGATGACTAAGGAATATTTCTCTGAGGAGGTGATATATGAGCAAAGGCCTTGACATGGAATTGCTAGCCAGAGAGAGATGTAGGTGACGGCATCTGAAGAGTAGCACATGCAAAGTCTTGAGCTAGAAAGAAAATGTGTGGTAGATGAAATCACAGTAGACCCATTGTGTAAGGTGCCAGACCATGGAAAGTCTTGTACAAGTGTTCAGACTTTATTCACAGGTGCCCTCTCCAAGTGTTAGAATCATGTATTACTCATGTTTGGCTTTATTCTCAGTATCAGGGACATACTAAGTACACAGTAACTTGAGTTCTGAACATTGTAAGTTATATTTATAATATATAAGGTATAGGTTGCCACCACCTTTGAATTAAGTTTGAATAAAATAGCTAAGCTATGAAAAGGTTGACAGTTTAGGTTATTTAGTATTTCCTTATAGTCTCTCTAATGTATTTGTATCCAAGCCTGAATGTTAATGTGTATACTATGATAAAATGTATATACTATGAAAGCACTGAATATCTTCAATGTACCCAGTTGTGTGTGGATTATAAATGCTACTTTTGGGTAGGGGGATTGGAGATTAAACCTGCATACTGGGCAAGTGCTGTACCACCAAACCCCAACCCCCCACCTGCCCCAGCCAAGTGGCAACCTTTTCTTAAAATATAAGTAGAAAAATGAACAAAATCATCAGATGTTTTAAAGCTGTGGTTTAAAAATATTCTTTTTTCTGTAATTTCATAATAGAAATTAAATAGTTGTCTAGTGTGACAGTTATAAACACATTTTTTCCCCTTTACTTCATGGACTAATCTATTGCTGTTTGGTTTATTATTCTTGCTTGGCTTTTAGCCTCGAGCTGTGGCAGGCTTTCGGGGGACCGTTCGCTATGCATCAGTTAACGCCCATAGGAACAGAGTAAGTATCAGAGCGCATCTGTGTAAGCGTGTTTACAGCTTCAGTCACACTACCTTCTTCACATTACAGATGTTCCTTGCTTAATGACCAACCTGATTAATAACTGATCTATGACGTACCACTGGGATTTATGACCTGTCCTTTTTTTTTTTTTTTTTTTGCACAGTATACCTTATTTATGCAGTACTATGATTTTTGCTGATTGTACTGTACAATATAGTACTATAGCCTTATGTTCTGTTATACATCAAGGTACTGCATGTAAGAGTTATGCTAATAAAAGCAAGATATTAAGTTGGAGTTTCCTTTGACCACTTCATTGCTCTGAATATTGTAGTGTACATACTATATTATATATAATTCCTCACTTAGAGACCAGTTCACTTACCTAGCACAGGATTACAATCAGTTGTTAAACGAGGAGTGTCTTCAGTACATGGGGTAGGAATGGCTACTGAGCAGAGGATCTCTTTAATAGTTACGAAGTTCCTACTTTGGGGTGGCATTGATATTGAAAAGAGTTAATACTAATACATGGTAAGATGTATAGTAGGAAACGTGTAGCTGCTTACAAAATAAAATTTGATTTGCTAAAAGAGATAATAACTAAGTATGTCTATGTTTATAAAGAATGTGTGTCTTTAATTCCGTGTATGTATTAACAAAATTTTTTCTGAGACAGGGTCTCACTTTTGCTTCTGTCAGTCGCTGCAGGAAATGGCCACCCAGACACATTTGAAGCTAGTTTCTGGGCATGACTTCCATACTATACAAGATTTAATTCACAAATCTGAATAAAGAGAAGGCTGTGGCAGCAAATTCTCAAAGCAAGATTTTTTTTGTAACCACTCACTTTGTCCTCTTGACAGCAATTCAGTTTTATGGAAAATATTGCAGTGTCCTGAGTAGCCGGGATTACAGACATGTGCCACCACACCCAGCTTTAGTTTCCCTTCCTTCTTAATAAACTCATTGATTAATAAATTGCTAATTATATTATTTTGAACATTGCTGGACTTCAGGGTATTCTTTATATCATATATATATGTTTTTTCTGCCATGTAGATTGCTGTATACATGTGCAGATATGTAGATATGTTCACCAGATAAATTTTATGGGAAATATATTTAAACTTTCAAGCCTAGTGAGATGAAATAAAATGGTTAGGTCTTAATGCAGTATGCATTAAAGAACTGGGAATGTATCGTGGCTGAATTCTGTTTTGTTTATAAAGGAAATGGGACGACATGATGATCTTTGGTCTTTATTCTACATGTTGGTGGAATTTGTGGTTGGTCAGCTGCCTTGGAGAAAAATAAAGGACAAGGTAATTTTGAAAACAATTGTCAATTTTGGTATGGGAAAGGATAAAAATTTCTCCTTAGTATTTTTGTTGAAAATATATTTATTAAACACTACAATATCTATTGTATTTATTTTTATTTTTATTTTTATTTTGTCTTTTTGGGACAGGATCTTGCTATGCAGTTCAGGCTGTCCTCAGGCTCACTTTGTATCCCAGGCTAGCCTCAAACTCACAGCGATCCTTCTGCTTTAGCCTCCCAAGTGCTGGGATTACAGGCGTGTGCCACCATGTCTGGTTATTTATATTGTATTTAGACATTATATAGTACTCCATTAATTGTTTGGAGTGGGGAAGACACTAAATGCAGAAGCCCTCCTCTCCAACTCATTTTTTTAAATTTTATTTATTTTTTGTACTGGGAATTGAACTCATGACCTCAGGCTTGCCAGACAAGCACTCACGCTGCAGAGCTACATCCCTGGCCAGTACTCTACTAATGGTATAGATTTTTGTTTTTATGTATCAGTTAAAACTTCTTTTTGAGACAGAGCTTTGCTTTGTAGTTCAGGCTAACTTTGAACTGTCTGTGTAGTCCGGGCTGGCCTCAAACTCCTGGTGCTCCTTCTCTCAGCCTCCCAAGTGCTGAGATTACAAGTGTGCACCACACTGCCAAGCCAAAACATTCAATTATTAAAAAAGAAAATATGCTCTACCTATAAGACTTAACATCTATAAGCACTGTTACTCTATCCAAATACATGTATTTTTCTGTGAGCTGACACTAGAGAGCTAATGTTGCAACTTTTTCTGTGTACATGGAGAATAGATACTGATTTGTAAGTACAGTCATTTCTTGTGATTTGACATACAGCTGTCCTCTTTTGGCTGGCATGGGGTAGGGGTATGCTGGAGGGTGAACCAAGGGCCTGACAGCCTCACACATGTGAAGCTCATTCCCTGACACTGACCTACACCTAGCCCCTCCTGTGCTTGTAACTTCACTGTCTCTCTCTTTTTGTAAGTCAAATGAGTTTTTTAATTGTCACAGTGTATTGTTTGATTTGAAAACTGTAAACAAATGTTGATAAAGAAAAGTAGACCAAGCCGGGCGTGGTGGTGCACGCCTGTAATTCCAGCACTTGGGAGGCTGAGGCAGAAAGATTGCTTTGAGTTCGAGGTCAGTCTGGGCTACATAGTGAGTTCAAGGCCCGCCTGGACTACATAGTGAGACCCTTTCTCAAAAAAAAAAAAAAAAAAAAAGAAGTAGACCAGATTTAAGATAAACTTCTTCGGGGAGTAGTGTGAGGGACTGAACCCAAGGCCTTTAAACTGAGCTACATCCCTAGCCCCCTTGTTTTTGAGACAGAGTTTCACTAAGTTGCTGAGTTGCCCTGGCTGGGCACAAACATGTGATCCTCCTGTTTTCCCTCCCAGAGTGCTGGGATTACAGGCATGAGTCATCATGCCCAGCCTAACATAAACTCTTTTGGAGATTATTAGTTCACTGATACAAAGCTCTGTGTTACTCTTTTTAATTCTGCGTTATAGTTTTGCCCCCTTTCAAGCACTGTGCATTAAACTATTAGTAAGAACTTTGTTCTGGCTTTATACTTTCTTTTTATCTTTTTCTGTCTAAATTTATACTTAATTACCCACCACTTCATTTCCTGGTATGTTCCCTTGAGACTGTTACCAAAGGACTTTTAATGGGAAGCTGCCAAAGAAAACTGACTTTGGCTCATTTTCTCTTTACTTTCCAGGAGCAAGTAGGCTCCATTAAGGAGAGATATGACCACAGACTCATGTTGAAGCATCTCCCTCCAGAATTCAGCATCTTTCTGGACCATATCTCCTCTTTGGATTATTTTACAAAACCAGACTACCAGGTAACCATCTTCGTGAATCCATGGATTCATTCTCCTTTCTCTTCTAGTCTCTCCCTTCACTCACTGGGGAGTGTTATGCATGAGTGTGAGGGGTCCCTACAATAGTACTGTTTTAATATAGTCTGAGAAAAGACATAAATTTAATTGACAGTGAGAGAGAAACTGATTTTTCTAGATGACCTTCCTTAGGGTTTTAGGTTTATTCAGGAAAAAACAGATTGTATTGTTTGTGGTTTTGATTCACCTTGGGTGTGAACTGATGGTTGAAATTATGTAAATTCTGGGGCTGGGGATTTAGCTCAGTGGCAAAAGCTCCTGCCTGGCAAGAGCAAGGTCGTGAGTTCGGTTCCCGGTACCGGAGAAAAACCAAAAAAAAAAAAAAAATTACGTAAATTCTGTAGCTAATGTGTTGACCTGAAGGAAATGTCCAAT
This sequence comes from Chinchilla lanigera, assembly GCF_000276665.1. Lineage (NCBI taxonomy): Eukaryota > Metazoa > Chordata > Mammalia > Rodentia > Chinchillidae > Chinchilla > Chinchilla lanigera. The sequence goes on along the minus strand of NW_004955416.1, from coordinate 9,452,935 downwards.
TAGGTAATGTGTCTATTTGAGGGCGTAAGGGCCCCATGCCAGGTGTTAATATGTTGTGAAACAGCAGTCAGTGGAGATTATTGGCTCTGTTTTGTCTTTGGTAAGTGAATTGTTTCCTTAGAGCCCTGGTGGTGACTGTATGGCACACATGCTGCAGTGGGCTGCTTGTTATCATTGAAACTTCTGAAAACTTCACCATCACTGCTAGAGCATTGGTTAATAAAGCTTTCTAAGGTTCACCTAGATTCACCCATTTCAAATCCCTAACTCCAACAGGCTATTTCTGAAGATTCTGTCTATTCCTCTTAGGGAAAACTTGATTCAGCCTTAAGTAATTGGTACCACTGAAAATGTAAATAAAGCCACACATAGATTAATAATATATATTAGTGTATTATTTTTATCAAAGGACAACATATAGTCTTTACTACTTATTAAGGAAAATTTTAGATTCTAAAGTGTTCAGTAAAAGTACTTAAAAGAATGTCTATGTCACAATGAATTTATTTGCACATAATAATTATTTCTTTGGGAAATCTCAGCCTTTGTGTAAGATGTAAATAGGACATGAAGGAGAGAGCAACATACAACTTTGGGTCCTTAGAGACCTCACATGAGTGAGCTTGTCTTCTGTCTCGTATGGCCATTTGTACTATGTAGACAGTGTCACAGATTGAGAAAACACATTGTACTTGAGATGTTTCGTACTGTATTCTTCCATTTTTATTTTATATATATATTTTCTGAAATGTAGATAATTCATAGTACATTTAATAAAATAATGAAATTACATCTATAAGGCTGGATCCAAGAAAAGCTAGAAAATGTCCCTACTTTCCCACTTGTGCATTAATAACTTCTATTGACAAAGTCTGCTTGAGGTACAAAAGTTTAGGGTTTTGATCATAGTCACCTCTTGCTTACATCTGTAATCTCAAGAGGACTATCATATTCACCAGCTAATGTCTGAAACTTATAATTAATTTAAATTAACAAATTATTGTCATTTGGGTATTCTCTAAGGAGCTTTTCTGTTTATCTCTTAATAAAAGAACAAGTTATAGCTACTCTTTCTGGAAGCAAGCAAGCATAACATTTTATTTCACAGCATCTGCAAAGCCTGGTCTTTCCTGCTCTCTGGTCTTCCATAAGCAATGATTGGGGGCAGTGAACGGGTGGGCAGGAGAACGATAGCTGCGAAAGGGGGCTGATTAGTGACTGGTGTGTTGTGACGGCTCGAGTCGGTGTGACATAGGTTCCAACCAACGGGTCTGAGCTTTTCAGCCTTGTCTCTTGCTTCCTTCACAGAGCCCTGCCCTGGTCTTCATGTTGAGAGAAGTCACTCTTATTTTGAATCTAAGTGCTCTTATGAGTTAATGCTGTCCATATGGTTAATCTTACAGTTTCACATTTATTGCTGAATTTGATTTTAAATTATTGTTATTTTAAATTTCTCATAGGATAACCAGCATAGTTAGAGACAATAAACTTCCAGCAAGTGAAAAGCATTCTATTATTTAACTTGACTGCTTCTCTAGCTATATCAAAGACCAAACAGCTGTGATATGTCTCCAACTTTGTATATTCTAAGACCAAACTGAATGTATATATTTTTTAGTAGTTAAAAAGTGTCAGAGTCAGCTTTCACTTTAAATATATATGTTTTCTAAATCTGAAAAGTTAGAATTGCTCACTATGGACCATTGTTGCCATACTAAGTCACAGATATGTAGATAAAGAGCAAATAGCTCTATATTTTTTTTTCTTCAGAAGTCTTTTGTGTGTGTTCAGTTAGAATAAAGGCTGAGATTTGATTTCCTTTGTTTTGAGAGTCTTGTTATGCAGTTCAGGGTGGCCTTGAATTCACTGTGTAGCCCAGGATGGCCTCAAAGTCACAGTAATCCTCCTGCCTCAGCCTCCTGAGTGGTGGGATCATAGGTATGCACCACTATGCTGGGCTGAGACTTGATTTTTAAAAGTACTGTATTGTTTTGGAAAATTACATCATCTTTTAATACTTAGTATTAATGTCTGGGTATGTCTTCATAACCAGCTGTTAAACCCTGAAAAAGCAAGTATATTGTATTTTTTAATCTGGTACTATACTTCGCACTGTCCCTGACATAAATTTTATCTAGTTTGTTGAATCTTGCTTTGGACCTCTTTTAGTCTTGTACTCAGAAACTGTAAGAAAAATTAAATGGATAAATTCTTTTTCTTTTTCTTTCTTTCTTTCTTTCTTTCTTTCTTTCTTTCTTTCTTTCTTTCTTTCTTTTTGTGTTTTGAGATAGGGCCTCACTACGTAGTTCAGGCTGGCCACGAGTTCATGCCAGTCCTCCTGCCTCAGCCTCCCAAAAACTGGGATTACAGGCATGCACTGCCACATGTGGCCATAAATATTATTTTCTACCAGTTAAGCTGTATGTGAAAACATTAGCATTAGAACCAAGATTAAAGCACATGCCTTATATTGTTTATATTAGATTATGAACTATTATAGCAACTCTGAGATACAGAATGTTGGACCATGGTTCTATACAAATGGTACAATTAATAGAAACACACACACACACACACACACACACACACACGCACACACGCACACACTTAGAAATGCATGTAGAATGGGTGCAGTTTGATAAGCTCTGTGGTTTGCACCAATGTAATTTTCCTTGGTGTGGCTATTACACTGTTACTACTTGAGATGTTGTCATGGAGGAAATGGGGTACAGGGGCCCCTCTGTCCTGTATTTGCAACTTGCTATGAATCGTTGTTTGTTTGTTTTGGGTGCTGTGAATCTTTGCAGTTTTTTGTTTGCTTCCTTGGGACTGAACCCAGAGCCATTGGTATGAGTTACATCTTTAGACCTTTTTAAGAATGTTTGAGCCGGACATGGTGTTGCACACCTGTAATCCCAGAATTCAGGAGACTGAGGCAGGAGGATTATCATAATTCAAGGTCAGCCTGGGCTACATAGTGAGACATTGTCTCAAAAAACAAACAAAAAAATTGTTTTTAATTTTTGGGATAGGGCCCCACTAAGTTGCCCAGTCTGGACTCAAGCCTGCAGTCTTCTTGTGTCAGCCTTCCAGAGTGTTGGCGTTACCTGCATGTACTAACATGCCTGGCTCAAAATGAAGTTGAAAAGAAGTGCTAGGGTAACATTTTTACAAATGTTAATAGTGATAAAAACCTTTAGTATTATTGTGGCCATTTCATAATTTAAGTAAATCCATTTTGGGTATGGTGGTGCACAAGCTGTAATCCTTGCACTTGAGGGGCTGAGGCAGGAGCATCACTGTGAGTTCAAAGCCTGGATTTTTTAGCAAGTTCAAAGCCATCCTGAACTGTGAGTTTTGAGACCCTGTCTCAAAAAAACCAAAAATTGATCAATGTATAAGTCCTTTAAAAATGTTTTGTGAAAAAAAAAAAAATATATATCCCTGAGGAATATCTGTTAAATTCTTACCAGCCTTCTTCAATTACCAGTGAAAGGGAAACTAAGATTCCACGTAGGTCCAGGCCAGAGAACCCTGGAGCTGTCACATGTTATTTTCATGATAATGACACACAGTAACATCACAGTAGTCCTGGGGTATTAATACTCCCAGTTCACAGAGTCTTAGTTTAGATATGTTGCCTAGGACCACAAAAGCAGCAGTGCCCACACCAGTGTCTACGCTCACGTATGACTCAGAGAGGCCCACGCTCTTTCTAGTTTCCGTGTGGCCTCTCTTGGAGAGGTAACCATAACCATAATAGGTACCATAAAGTAGTCACTAGCGTGACTGGTCAATGAAGGTGAAAGAAAAGAAATAATTGCATGAGTAAATGTGAGAAACTGTCAGTAACTAATCGGATCATATGATTCGAAGGAGAAATACATTTATACGAGTGTTCAGGTTATGTTAGACGCTGTATTCATCAGTTTCCTGTCACAGTAACCAGTATCTGGGATGATGCGTTTTATAAGCGAGGTGGTGTGCTTGGCTCAGAGTGGTGGAGGTTTCAGTCTATGACTGGTGGGCCCCGCTGCTCTGGGCCTGTGACAGTACATTATGGTGGGGTGCATGGCAGACAAACTGTTCACCTTCTGGCCAGGAAGCAGAAGGAGGGGCAGTGACAAGGGCCCCAAGTCCCTTCTAGGGCACACCCTTAATGCCCTAACCCTTCCAACCATGCCCGCCTCTTAAAGTTTCTACTGCTTCCCCATAGCACCAAGCTGGGATGAACGTTTACCATTTGGGCCTTTGCGGGGCATTCCAGATCTAAACCGTAGCAAGCCTCATTCAGTAAATTGACAAGACCAATGAGACCCATAGACCCACTGTGGGTGAGCACAAACATGAAATATATATGAAGCAGATTACACTCTCCCATACATTGCTAAAATCAGAGGACAAGATGAAATACAAAGCCAGACAAGCTTCATCAGTCTTTTTTGGGGAACAGGGGAGTATGAACTCGGCCTTAACACTGAGCTATATCTCTAGCCTTCTCTTTTAAAATTTTGAGACAGGAGCCATGCGTGATGATACGTGCCTGTAATCACAGCTACTTGGGAGGCTGAGTCCAGCCAGGTTGGAGCCCAGCTTGGGCAATTTAGTGGGACCACATCTCAAATTATAAACTAAACAGGGCTGGACATACAGCTTAGTGGCAGAGAGCTCCTGGGTTTGACTCCTAGCGCCACAAAGAAAAAATGGTAAATCTTACTTAAATTTCAAAACAGGGTCTCGCTAAGTCACTAAGTTGTTCAGACTGGGCCCAAACTTCCAACCTTCCTGCCTTAGCCTCTCAGAGTGCTGGGATTAGGGGCTTGTGCCACCTGGCCTGGCTTATGCTCAACTCTTAAAGCAGTACTGTAGTTTATCTTCTTAGCTAGATGAGCTCTTTGAGAGCCAGGGACAGTTTTCTGTTTCTTCAAAAAGGTAATACAATAAAAGACTTTTAAAAAACAGACCTTAATACAAATTAACAAATTGAATCCATCTATTTAACTTGATTATTGCTTCTGTTGAATGTAAACTCCCTGAGGACAGGACTGTTTTGTTAATATTTGTATTCCTGGGACCAAGGACAGTAGGCATGGTAGTGTATGTCTGAATGGGTATTTGAAGTAAGTGTAGAATACAGTTGAATCACTGAACGTCTGTGTTTACTTCACTCACTCGAACTTAGCTATTTTCAGGAGATAGAAAGTTTTTTAACATCTTCGACTCTGTTATCGGATGGGATTCAAAAAGTCCCTTTAAAGAGGAGTGAGGGCTGCAACTCAGTCCAGAGAGGCTCTTTATCTTCATTGCAGAAAAGTTTCAGGATCTGTCAGTGAGAGACATAAGCGGATTTAGTAGGCAGAGTTAGAAAGAGAAAATGAAGAAGGGACTTCAACTCGAGGGTCTAAAAAGGGCACAGCTGTAATGGAGAAGATCACCCTGGCCCCTCAACAAAAGGAAGAGACTGGCTTTTATGAGGTTGCTGGGGTGGGCTAAGTGTGGCTAATCATTACCTCATTTCTGGTTTTGCAACTTTGGAAAACTCCTTAAAGCTTGAGGGGGGCAATCCAGTTTCCACAAAATGACTGTGCACCCTAGCCCCACAAAAAGCTGAACTCAGGGCCTTTGCAATAAGCCACATCCCCAGCACTTTTCATTTTTTGTTGTGGGTCTTGCTAAATTGCCCAGAATGGGCTTGAATTTGGGATCCTCCTGCCTGAGCCTCTCAAAGTGCTGGGATTACAGGAATGTGCCACCATGTCCAGGAATGATTGTTTCTGTTGGTTAGGGGCAGTCTAAGTTCTGAGGAGGTTCTGCTGCAGTCCAAGATAACTGCACACTTAGCGCAATGACTGGGGAATTCTAGATACCCACTCTAGGGAGACTGTCCCAAGATGTAAATTCAGCTAGCAGCTGAATCTCCTTTATAAATTTCTTGTCTTGGTGTCCTCAATCTTGAAGGGGTACAAGCGGGGTTAGGAAAGCGGCTAATCAACCACGTAGTGCTAGTTTTCAGGCAGACAGTCTTTAAGTGATTAGCATGCCTACACACAGAAGTGAGCAGTGATCCCATTCAAAGTTGTTCTTAGGTGATAAAAAAGCAGATACAAAATGAAGGTAGAACTGCCGGCTTTGTCCTGCTTTTAGCTACCTTTGGACATCTCTAGGTCCAGATGAAGAAAGACTGTGGTTTGTTTTGTTTTGTTTTGTTTCATTTTGTTTTAGTCAAAGTAGCTTTAAGTCTCTGAGTGACGCAGAAAAAAAAATGCAAGTCATGCTTTTGATTAGTAACAGGTTAAAGACCTAGGAGTTTTATTTATCTTCTGTCCCTCTGTGATAATCTGAACAGTTTTATCTAGTTTATTTTTGGAGATTCTCTGACAAGGACATCCTGGCACATGGTTCTTGAAGTTGCTAAGACCCTTCGGGAGAGTGACATTAAGGAAGAGTACAAACCTTACTTGTAATGAGTAACGTCCCCCGAGTTAAGGCCCGGGAGTGTGCCTGCCCCTTGTCCCCACAGCAGTGGCTGACTGTCTTGGTTCTGTCCATCCTTTGGCCCACTTAGCTGTGGCCTGTGCTGGCGGTAGTGCTTCAGTGCCCCAGCGAATCTGCTCCTCTCCCAGCCATTTGTTTCACTGACAACTGCCAGTGGCCCCTCATCAAGCTGCACTGAGGGTGAATCTAGTGAGTCCAGAAAGAGCAGTGCTTTTTCGTGTTACGTTGTGAATTCACCAGTGCAGCTAGCTTGCTTCACTCACATTTATCTGAAGAAACAGGTATCCCAGAGTTAGGGGAAAAACTAGCTATATCCTACTTATTGAAAGGTGGTAGTAGTCCATACTAGATGGGCAATTGAAGGGGCCTTTAAGGATAATGGCAGCCATGTGCCTCGCCTGCTAGTTGGCTGTAACTGGTATGTAATGAAAATAGCACACTCTTAAAAGACCTGTTTAAATTGGTGCTTTGATGCACACCAGCAGTGAAAATATCTCACAGTGTTGTTGGTATTTTAATGAGGTACTCATGAGAATGATTTTATAAAATGTAAAATGTCACTCAAATATAGGTGGTTTTCTATGTATTCTGGTGATACTACTTTGCTTGTACTTCTTTCACTTGTCTTTATTCTTCTGTTCAATGAACATGACTCCTGCGTTAGTAGAACTTACTCTTATTTCCGCATGCAGCTCTGTCAGTGAGGCTGTAAGGAAGCTGGCCTTGCTAGGTGGCACTGGGAAGCCCCAGTGTGCTGCCAGGTAGTTGGCTGAAATGGGGCAGCTCTGTTGCTGGAGTGCAGCCTCCACTCCCTCAGCTCCTGGGGCTGCTGGCCCTGGGCCACAGCTGGATCACTCCAGTGTCTCCATAGAAAGGATAGAAACAGCTGAACCTCCATAGCCTGTCAGCTCTTATCTTTATTTGGTCCATTTTGCTGGTTCTGTTGTCCAGAGGATGAATACAACAGTGCAGTGCACCCCATGACCACCACCATGGTTGCTAAAATCCCCTAGAAGAGCAGAGAAGTCCAAGACCATGTGCCTTTCTTCCCCTCTGTTGCGTCTCCTTATCACTGAAGTGAGACAGTTTCTTTTGCAGTAAATAGTGTCTTTGAATCAGCCAAGTCAGGACTGTCTTCATGCTCTTTTGGTTAAGTGTTTTATTGATCCATTCATTACTTTACCACTTAGTAACCAAGAATTAAGAATCAGGATTGTCAGTGAAGTTCTTAATTTCACATTATAAATAATTGTCGTTCTTTCAAAGGCTGGACATTGCTGGTCTGTATTCATTTTGAAAGGGCAAACTGGATTTCAGATGGAGGCAAATTTGATACAGCTAGTAATTGCACTTTGTGCTATGGAGAAGTGCAGTGCTTCCCCAGGGCACTTTGCCTTTGTCGAATGACTGATGCCATGAGTAATCTGCTCTAGGTGCAGGAACACACTTGGTGTGCTGTACGTGGTTAGGTACATGATCAGTTTATTTCAGATACTATATTTTTGTTGGCTAAACTACTCAGAACATCATTACCCAGAGATACTTTCTGATTTTTGTTACCTATTTTTATGTCTTGAATATAGGTAATTTGCTCAAAAAAAACTTCATTGAAAACCTATTATAACTCAGTTTACCCAAAATGGACTTTTTCTTATTAATAAGGGAGGCTAAGACAAATAATCCAATAAATAAGTAAAAAGTAACATTGCATTTTTGCCTGTCCATGTCTTCTGCAAGCTTGTCTCTTTTTTCCTTTTCCCCTCACCAGGTACCCTCCTTATTTCTGCTCAAGGAAGATCCATTTTCTTCATGCTGTTACATTTCTAGTGTTTCTCTGTTACATCATTGATTACATGTTAAAGTTTTGTAGGTGGGTGTGGTGGTGCACACTTGTAATCTCAGCACTCAGAAGGCTGAGGCAGGAGGATCTCCATGAGTTTAAAGGCCAGCGTGGTCTATATAGGGAGTTTAAGGCCAGCCTGAATTATATAGTGAGACCCTGTCTCAAAAAACCAGAAAAATTTATAAAGTTAAAAAAGGACAAATAGGCAGCCAGGATGGTAGCACACATCTATAATCCCAAGATTTAAGACACTGAGATAGGGAGGATCAAGTTTGAGGCCAGCCTGGACTACACAGCAAGACTCTGTCTCAAAAATATCAAAATTTAAAAAAACAAACATAAATAACCAAATAGGTGGCTAAAGTGAACACACAGACACACAGGCACACACATACACACACACGCACACACATACACACACACATCCTCAACAGATTTCATTTTGCCAAACCATTTAAAAGTTGGTTAAGCTTTGCACAGTCGTAGTATCTTAGCCAGTGAGGTTTATCTGAGGTGCAATTATTGCTAATTGAAAACTTTTCTGAAAAGTTGGTTAAAAATATTATAGGTTGGCTCATACCTGTGATCCCAGCACTTGGGAGGCTGAGACAGAAGGATCACCACAAGTTCAAGACTAGCCTGAGCTACCTAGTTCAAGGCCAACCCAAACTACGTAGCGAGTCCCTCTTTCAAAAAGAGGAGGAAAGCTTGAGTATGTATCGTCCCAAAATAGAATCATTGTCCTATACAGCTATAAAACAGTACCACAACTGAGAAATATCAATATGAATTCAATTTCATGATCTATATGCAGTCCTTATTCAGTTTTCCACTTTGAAGCATCAGTTTTAGAAGAAAGTCATACTGTACCTTTTAAATGTATATTGGGTGCTTTCTCTTATAGAAGAAACTTTCTTTACTGTTGGCTTACTCTACTTTTTTTTTCCTTTGTGGTTTAGTTACTTACATCCGTTTTTGACAATAGCATCAAGACTTTTGGAGTAATTGAAAGTGACCCTTTTGACTGGGAGAAGACTGGAGCAGATGGCTCTCTAACAACCACCACCACTTCCACCACCCCTCAGTTGCACACCCGCCTGACGCCTGCTGCCATTGGGTACGTCCTGAACAGCTTACTTAGTGCTGCCTCTTCCGTGTACACTGTATTAGCAAAAATCATCTTTAATTCATCCAGATTTGTTCACATGGTCAAATGCTAAAACACAGGGGAAAGTGTATGGCTTCCCTAAACTAAACATGCTTTTGTATTTGACTTTGGAATCACTTACCTTAGAGATGGTGGCTCATCCTGTGCAGTGGAAGTTTAGAGCTTATATGATTGTTGATGTCAGATTTACAGTAGGATTTCTATGCAGTTCAGGCAGGCCTTGAGCTCACTTTGTAGCCCAGGTTGGCTTCAAACTCACATCCTCTTGCCTCCTGAGTGCTGGGATTCCACCGTGCCTGGAATACAGTGGGTTTTCTTCAAAATGTGAGGGAGCATTAGTTGTATTTCTGAAAAATATGTCGGACTGTGTAAAGAATAAAATACAATTATATCTAACTGTACCATTCCCAAATTAGTAAGAACAAAACACATAACTTGTTCTTCTTAATTTACCTAATATATTAGGAACAGATTATGATGTATTTCCGTGCTCTAATTTTTGATTTGGGTTTGTATGAGGGGTGGTAATGGAGATTGAACCCAGGACCTCATACATGCTATGCGAGTGCTGTGCCACTGAGCTGCATCCTCAGTCCTTTTTCATTATGAGACAGAGTCTCACGAATTCCCCTTGCACTTGCAATCCTCCTGCCTCAGCGTAATGAGGCTGGGTTCCTAGTGTGGCCCACCACATCTTGGTTTTTTTGGGTTTAAGGTTTTTTCTTTTAGGTATGTTGAATACAGCTCCTCTTGTTTTTTCTTTTTATTTTGTTTTGATTTTTTGTTTGTCTTTTTCTGCTGATTTGCTTCTGTTGTGCTTTGCCTTCAAGCACAGTGTACCTATGTGCTAATAATAATCTCATACCGACTTGCCCATTGGTACTCCTGAGCATGCCATAATTTTCCTGAGAAGCAGTTGTTTACTTTATATCAAACTCCAGATTTGGATCAGATTTTAAGAAAAAGAAGATAATATTAGCTATGAAAGGAATCAAAAGTGTGAAATAAATACAGAGGCAGTGGAGAGCCTGAGTCATGTGTAAGACAGCCTGTGTGGAAAAGATGGATGAGTCCCTGAGGAGTGTGACATACACTGAGTGCAAGCAATGAGAGGGACAACCAGGAACAAGTGAAAACAGTAGTGATTTCATAGGTGGAGATGTGATTTATTTTCTGAGGAGGAATTGAGAGTAGTTGGGAAGAAAGAGAATAATATTGGGCATAAGGGTACAAAGGATTTGGAAGAATACTTAAGTGATTAAAATGTAAAAAAAAAGGTATCTCAAAAGTGTCTTGAATTCTAATATATTTATTTATGTATTTTTATACTTATATATATTTATCTGTTTATCTATATATCTATATGTATCTTTTCTCAGGAGTAGAGAGAATTCTTTGAATAAACTTTTAGAATACCATGTAGCCCACATAGGATATATCTCCATTGTACTTGCCTCAGTCAATAAAGTATATTGAACTTCTTTCTGAAAAATCTTTTAGTAGCCAAATTAGGTCTGATCTTAAATTACTTCTATAACAGACCTGTTCTTTTAAAGTATTTTAGGCCAAACTACCTTTTGTTATGTTCCAAGAGTCAACTGCAGGGACTATTAGCTATAGAGATTTTTCCTGGGAGGTATTATTAGTGCCTTTCTAGATTATTTGCCTCTAACCTACTAATAAAGAGGTTCATCCAGCAGTCACCCATTTTGGCATAAATAGTAGTGGAGGTCATCAAATCAGGAGGAACAAGTCCTTGAGAAAGTATTGTTTTTGTTTTTGTTTTGGTCTTTATAAGAGAGGGTCTCACTATGCAGCTCAGGCTGGCCTTGAGCTCACTCTGTAGCCCAGGCTGATCCCGAACTTGCAAGGATCCTCCTGTCTCAGACTCCTGAGTGCTGGGATTACAGGCGTGCGCCACCACACCTGGCTCAAAGCATTGGTTTTCAAAGCGTTGGTTTTCAAGCGTATGAGGTATATGAGACACTGCCAGGGTATATTACCCTTAGAGTGGTTCCCTGAGAAGACACCTACTTTACTGCTCACAACGATTACATGTGTGAGTCTGATCCATTATGCGCTGTGTTTTCCTACATTCCAGGTCAGGTGTAAGAAATTCATAGTGTGCTTTTGGTTTCTTATTTTTGTTAGCAGTACCACGTATTGAACCCTAGGATTCTGAGCTACATCCCATCTTTACCCACCACCCCATGCCACCGGGGGTTGAACTTAGGCCCTTCAAATGAGCTATATCCCAACCTTTTTTATTTTTTCTTTTTTTTTTTTTGAGACAGGGTCTCACTAAGTTACTGAGTTGCCCAGGCTGGGCTCAAACTTGCAATCCTCCTACCTCAGATTGTCAGAGGGCTGGATTTGAAGGTGTGTGCCCCGGCATCCAGCTTAATTTTTTATTTTTTATTTATTTATTTATTTATTTTTTTTTGGTTTTGGTTTTTCTCCGGTACCAGGAACCGAACTCACGACCTTGCGCTTGCCAGGCAGGCGCTTTTGCCGCTGAGCTAAATCCCCAGCCCCCAGCTTAATTTTTTATTTTGAGATAGTTTCCTTAAATTGGCCAGGCTGGACTAGAACTTGCGTTCCGGCTGTCTCAGCCTCCTGAAAGCCGGATTACAGGTGTGTGCCACCACACCTAGCTGTTTTTGTTCTTTAGTAGTGCTGTGGACCAGAACCAGGGTTTCAGGCATGCTAGTCAGGGGCTTTACTGCCGAATTCCACCCCCACCCCCAGCACTAATTGTGTACTGAATATTGTCAGCAACATTATTTATTTATTTATTTATTTAGTCTTTTTGAGATAGGATTTCACCAAACAGTTCAGGCTGGCCTTGAACTCATTTTGTAGCCCAGGCTGGCCTTGAACTCGCAGTGAACCTCCTGCCTCAGCCTCCCAAGTGCTGGGATTATAGGCTTGCACCACCATGTCCAGCTCTGTCAGCAACATTTTAAAACACCAAAGAAGTACAGAACATGAGAGCTGACAGAAGCCTCTTCTCACAATAAATGAGAAGTAAAAATCCTCTCATAGATCAGGACATGGAGTTACTTAAAAAGAGATACATCAATAAACACCAAAAAGTACTTCCTATTTTTCCCATGGAGAACTATCTGAACTATATAATTGCAGAATTTCTGTTTTCTCTTATAAAGAAAAAAAATTGTTTTTTTTTTTTTGTACTGGGAATTGAACTCACGACCTTACGCTTGCCAGGCAGGCACTGTGTAACTGAGGTATATCCCCAGCCCCTATAGGGTAAAAATTTCCTTCCTCCTCTTTGTGTTGCTAGGGCATTGCATACAGGGGTGAATAGGGTGTTTAGTACAAAGTTTATACATAAAGAAAGCAGTGCACATTTCACCCTGCTGCCTCTTTATTTCCTTATGACACTTAATAGTTTCCTGTTTACTATTTTTATTTTCTATGAAAAATGGGTAAAGAATAGAAAATGTTACAACACCTGACAAAGACTTCTTGGAAAATAGACTAAATGTTTTGACTTTTAAAGTGATTGTCAAATCAATGAATTATTGTATTAGGATTTGGATAATTAGGTTCAAAATTTTGAAGTGTTAAAATTTAGGTGTTTTCAGGGAGGATGAGTTGAAGGGAGGGTCGGGGAATGGGAAAGAAAGAATCAAGTTATATCATGTACAGGTACAAATTCTCTATGATGAATGTGATTATGTATATCTAAAATAAAATCTGACTGAAGAAAAAAAATAAAATTTAGTTGTTTTCTTTTGTAAAGTGGACACGACCTGTTTTCAAAAGTTGTTTTTTAAAAAACCTGTTTATGTGTGGGCTTCTAAATTTAGAAACAAAATGTAAGATAGTCTCATAGTAACTTATGATTCTGGTCTGCATTTTTTTTCCTTACCTCACTGTTAGAATTGCCAATGCCACTCCAATCCCTGGAGATTTGCTTCGAGAAAATACAGACGAGGTGTTCCCAGACGAGCAGCTTAGTGATGGAGAGAACGGCATCCCAGTGGGTGTGTCCCCGGATAGATTGCCTGGGTCTCCGGGACACCCTCGTCCCCAGGAGAAGGACGTCTGGGAAGAGATGGATGCCAATAAGAACAAGATAAAGCTTGGGATTTGTAAGGTATATATTTACTTTTTTTTAATTGCAACATAGTTCTCAATTTTGAATGAAAAATAGATGGGACATTGTATCATTAGTTATTTAAATAGTCATAATTACAGTGTTTTGGCTAATTTAGCCCCTAACATTCATGTTACAGGCACCAAACATTAATCTTCATTTTGTATGCTTACTATTGTTGTTTTTTTTGTTTTTGTTTTTGTTTTGTCTTTTTGAGACAGGGTCTCCCTATGTAGATCAGGCTGGCCTTGAGCTCACTTTGTAGCCCAGGCTGACCTCAAACTTGGCAACAATCCTCTTGCGTCAGCCTCTGAGTGCTAGGATTACAGGCGTGCACCACCACGCCTGGCTCATTTTGTATGTTATGGAAAAGGTAAAGGTAATTAAAAAATAAGTAGGACTGGGTATGGAGGTGCACGTCTGTAATCTCAGCACCAGGAAGCTGAGGCAGGAGGATTGCTGCAAGTTCAAGGCCAGCCTGGGCTACAGAGTGAGTTCAGGAACAGCCTGAACTATACAGTGAGACCTTGTCTCAAAAAAAAAAAAAGAAAAAGAAAAAAAAATAACAAGGGCTGGACATGCAGCTCAGTGACAGAACACTTGCTTAGCATCTACAGGCCTCTGGGTTCAGTGCTCAGTACTGTGAGAGGGGGAGATGGAGAAGACAAAACGCAAGTTCCATAGATGATACGGTTTTGTCTTGATTAGACTTGCACCATGTGCACCTGTCAGTATGGGGAGGAGATACAAATGTCTGAATTGTAGGGCTACTTTGTAATTTAGGAGCAGATTTCTTTCCCAAACTTTTCTTTCATCTCATTCTTGTTCTTTCCCCATTTGTAGAAGATAAGGTAAAGATAATAGGATGTAGGGTTATGAATTATAAATCAGGTATGTTTGTGTTTAGAAGGTCTGCTTGTGAACTGAAGCTTGGGCTCGTGCTTTAATATGGATTGTCTGAAACTTGGCTGGCCATGCTTTATGTTTGTAATATACGCTAACAGGAATCAACTCATCAGTTCTGAGGAGCTTGGCCTATCTTCGTTAAAGCAAGGATGTTGTCTTAGTGTTTTGGGGTTGCTAAGATGGGTATCCTTAAATGAGTATGTTATGCTAAGATGGGTTAAAATATCCTAAGGTGGACATATTATAAGCTGCAGAAATTTGTTTCTTGGCGTTCTGGAGGCTGTGAAGTCCCAGGTCAAGGCAGATTTGGCGAGGGCCCACTTTCTGCTTCCTGTTTAGTATATTCTTACGTGGTGGAAGAGGCAAAAGATCTCTCTTGGGCCCTCTCTAAGGACATTAATCTTATTCCTGAGAGCGCTATCTCCATGACCTAGCTAATCACCTCCCAAAGTACACCTCCTAATATCATTACTTTGGGAGTTGGGATATCAACTTCTGAACGTCAAGAGAATACAAAAATTCAGAACATTCCTTAGCAAGTACAATACATACTTTTAAGTCATGGGAGTTATTTGCAAAAATGTTCTCTGCAGATATGTGATATGCCACTGTCTGCCCTAACAGCACTTGGGAATGAGTGCTGAAGATGAGATAGCAGGTCAGTAGCACAGGTGTGTGTGGTACTGGGGATTGAATCTAGTGCCTTGTGCATGCTAAGCATGCAGTCTACTGCTGAGCTACACTTCAAGCCCTTTGTAATAGCAGCTATGGCTGTCTTGATGGCACTATACTTTGTGGGGTTTTTTTGTGGGGGGGGTTGGTTTGGTTTGGTTTTTGATTTTTGGTTTTTGAGACAGGGTCTCACTATGTAGTTCAGGCTAGTCTTGAACTCACTATGTAGCCCAGTCTGGCGTCAAACTCATAGGGATCCTCTTGTCTCAGCCTCCCAAGTGCTGGGCTTACAGGCATGCACCATCACACCTGGCTGTCTCAGTTACCATCGTACATGGTTATCTATGTATGTGAGCAAGTAAATTGCACTTGACATCAAGGAATTAACGATTTTACTGTTCTGTCATTCAGGAAAACTGAAATGGCCAATGGTTTTCCCTCAAGTCATTGTCCATTATATATCATAGTCCTGTACAGTTTCTTAAATTTATAATGCATGCTGCTGTACATTACAAGCTCTCTACTCATTTTGAACATCTATATAAAGTACTAAGCCAAATACTAAAGCACAATCAACTCATTGACATCTGGATTTATTCATTCTTTCAAAAATTAAATGTTTAATTTAGTACCTTCTGTTTACAACCCACTAAGCTAGGTGTGTTGTGTGGTTTTGTTGTTGGTTTTTTTGCTTTCTTTTTGTTTGTTTGTTGTTTTGAGACAGGTTCTCTCCGTGTAACCCAGGCTGGCCTCCAACTTGCAGCAGCATCCTCCTGCTTCAGCCTCCCAAATGGTGGGATTATAGGCATGCGCCACTACGCCTGGCTTGTTCTGTGGTTTAAGATTCATCTTTTATCTTTAAGAGCTTAGAATATAGGCAGATTTATATGTATGTAACTAAATATAATAGAGACAAAACATTGTACAAAGCAAGAACATAAGGAATTAGAAGCTGGGTATGGTGGCATATGCCTGTGATCTCAGCACTCAAGAAGCTGAGGCAGGAGGATTGCTGTGAGTTCGAGGCCAGCTGGGGTTACAAGCAAAGCCTTGTTTTTTAAAAAAAAGGAATTAGAGCACATGCAAATATGGGTGGGTGGGGGGCATGCCTTATGGAAAAAATGCTTGAAATAGACATACAGCAAAAATATATGAACATAAATGTGTATGGGTGGGCACTGTAGCTTTAGGAATTTATTGGTCATCTAGAGGAAAATTGTAAATAGCTAATTTTTACCCGGCATAGTGGCACACATCTATAATCACTGCGCTTGGGCAGCTGTGGCAGGAGAATTGCTGAATTTAAGGCCAGTAAGACCTTGTCTCAAAAGCCAAAAAAATAAAACAAAATAGGTATATGTGTCATTACAGAGTAATACATGTAAACCTGCCACTTGAGCCAAGAACTGAAACATAACATGTATATATTTTTTTGTTTTGTTTTGTGACAGGGTCTCACTATGTAGTTTAAATTTGTCATGAACCCACTATGTAACCCATTGAGATATTTTTTAATTGTTGTTCCTGTTTTTAAAATTTCTATTTGTTCAGGTTTTTTTAAATTTCTTGCCCACATCTTTGGATTGCAAATTTTGTTGTCTTGTTTTCTCCTTCTGTTTTCTCTTTGTACTTACTTGGGATTTAACAATTCCGATTCTGTTTTTGGAACTGGATGGAGGATCTTGCACGTCAGTGGTCCCAACAGCTGAGTATGTGGAAGCAGAGGGATCCCTTGTGCCCAGGAGTTCAGGGCTAACCTGACAAGACATTGAGACCTCTGTTTCTCAAAAAAAGAAAGAAGAAGTTGGATAATCATTTTCATTCTATTCTTTTAGGAGTTTACCTTGGAATTGCCTATGTATTTTTGATGTAAAGTCTGAAATTAAACAATTTTAACCTCCTTTCTGATATTTTAAGGACCTTGGGACATTTTAGTCATCCTCCTAGTATTTTACTTCTCTTCTGCTTTTTAAGTCTTCCCTTTAAAAAATAATTACTCAGCTTAGTACTGTGTGTGGTTCATTTGAGTAATGTTTGTATGCACTTTCAAACATTTTTACCATTTCCTTTCATTTCTGAAAGTCTTGGGGTCATCTTCCTTAAACATTTCCTTTAGAAGTTCCTTAAACTTTGAGCCTTTTATTTTATTTTAAATTTTTGCAGTGCTAGGGCTCAAACTCAGGTCCTTGTGCATGCTAGACAAGCACTTTACCATTCAGCCACATTCCCGGCCCATTTCAAGTTTTTGATAAAGCATTTTTTCAAAATTTACTTATCTAAAAATGTGTTTTAGTTTTATTCTTTCAAAATAGTTTATGCTGGATACAAAGTTTTGATTGATACCTGTTTTTCTTCTAGTTTTCAGTTGTTATTATTCAGAAATCTTCTTCCATTCTTTTTTTATTTTTTTTTTTGTCTTTGTTGATGATCAGTTCTCTTTGGACCTCCTAACCCTCACTCTTTCCTTTTCAGCTACTGCTTAGCCCTTCCCTGTGATGGTCTGCATTTTAACTGTGATGTATCTAAACATACATTTCTTTATTTCGCTTAGGTCATCTTGTATTTCCTGAATATTTTGATTCATATTTTTGTATCAGTTCTGGGAAATGTGCATTCATTCTCTACTAAATATTGTCACTTTTTCATTCTTTCAACCCTTTCTGGGGCTCCAAGTAGATATATATTAAGCTTTTTCATTCTGTCTTTCCTATCTCTTCATATATTCTTTCATATTTGGTTTACCTTGTGTTTCACTTTTGGTAATTTCTTTGACTGTGTCTCCTAGTCCATTGATTATAGATTAATAATTCTCTTCATGCTTCCTTCCTGCTTCTTTGCTTTTTTAAATTTTTTTTTTTAATTTTTGAGACAGGGTTTCAGTATGTTGTTCAGGCTGGCCTTGAGCTCATGGCAATCCTCTGCTTCAGCCCCTGATGTTGGGATTACAAGCGTGTGCCTCCACACCTGGCTTTTTTTTTTTTTTTTTTTTGAGACAGGCTCTCACTGTGTAGTTCAGGCTGGTCTTGAGTTCACTGTGTAACCCAGGCTGGCCTCAATCTTGGGATTATTCTCCTCCCAAGTGCTACCCATGGCCTGGGATTACAGGCTTGTGCCACTATGCCTGGTTTCCTCTGTGTGTGTGAGAGAGAGACTAATTTTTAAATATTTAATATTAATTTAATCAGTTAATTCCTTTATTGATTTGTATTGTAATGATTCATTTAAATATTTTGTACATGGCTGTTGTATGCTTTGTGTCTGAATAGGTTTGATATCTGAAGTTTTTGAGATTTTCTAAATGTCATGTTTTAAATTATTTCTGCTGACTCAGTCATTGAGGCATGCCTTCTTCTGTGTTTATCATTAGTGTCTTATTCAGTAATTAATAATTAATGGGAATTCAAAGTGGGCTCAAGGAGCCTTCCTTTGGAGAGGACTGGCTGCAGCGTTCACCTGCTTTGAGACCGCTGGCTCATGCTGCAGGTCTCTCATCAGAGGAGGTTTCTCGGACTTGCCTTGCTTGTTCCTCCTGTGCAAAGCTTGAGTTTTCTGGTAATGGTGCTGCTGAGGCCTCTGTCCTTAGACGGCCTCCTCTCTGCTGCCTCATCCTCAGGTCTGCTCTGCTTACCATTGCAGCCTCCAATCTTCTTGTTTTTGAGAGAAGAAACAAGGAAGGGAATGGGAGGGAGGGACTTGTGTTCTATGACCTCGTCTTGCTCTTACGAGGCCATTTATATCTTTAGCTCAGTAGAGCAGTTATCCGGACAGATATAATGCAAAATGCTAAAGTCAGGCTGGGTGTGGTGGCACACATCTTGTAATCCCAGCACCCAAGGGAGCACCCACCTGTATCTCAAAATAAAAAGGGGAGGGGAAGGGGAAGTAAAAAGCATCAGGAAAAGTTATGTACATGCACCAACTCCCCATATAATCATCAGGTACTGCAAACATGCACTAATCAAATTTTTTTAAAAATAAAAAGAAGGCCAGATGTAGTAATGCACACTTACAGTCCCAGCACTCAAGAGGCTGAGGCAGGAGGATCACTGAAAATTTGAGGCCAGCTTTGGGCCAACCTGAACTGCATAGTAAAACCCTGTCTCAAAAAGGAAATAATAAAATAAAATAAAAAATAGGCAAAGGGGCTGGGGATTTAGCTCAGCGGCAAAGTACCTGCCTGGCAAGCACAAGATCATGAGTTCGGTTCCCGGTACCAGAGAAAAACCAAAAAATAAAAAAATAAAAAAAATAGGCAAAGAAATAAGGTTTGGGGATGTAGCTCAGCAGTAGAACACCCCTGGTTTACATCCTTAGCACTGAAAAAAAAATACAAAAAAATTTAAAATAACTGAAATATAACTGTAAAGTAAGAATTCTTTTTAATTTTTTAAATATGTTGTTATTTTTTGGGTACCAGGAATTGAACTCAGGACCTTGCACTTGCCAGGCAGGTGCTATACCACTGAGCTGTATCTTCAGCTAAGAATTCTGTTTTTAAAAAGGGCTAGCTAGGCATGGTTGTGCATGCCTGTAATCCCAGCACTTGGGAGGATGAGGAAGGAGGATCGTTGTGAGTTCAAGACCAGCCTGGGCTACAAAGTGAGCTCAAGGCCAGACTGAACTGCATAGTGAGGCCCTATCTCAAAAAGACAAAAAAATAAATGAATAAAATAAAAATTTAAAAAAGGCTAATAGGAATGTAACTAAATAAACTACCCAAAATACCCTAATTTTCTTTTTTTTGTTTTTTTTTGTTGTTGTTGTTTTCCTCCGGTACCGGGAACCGAACTCACGACCTTGCACTTGCCAGGCAGGCGCTTCTGCCGCTGAGCTAAATCCCCAGCCCCATACCCTAATTTTCTGAAAACACGTCTAATCATTTGTTTCTATTTCAAAGACTTCATTGATTTCTCCCAGTGAAGGTACCTGGAGTGTTTTTCACACCTTTATTTTCCATTTTTCTAGGCTGCTACTGAAGAGGAGAACAGCCATGGTCAAGCCAATGGTATTCTCAATGCTCCAAGCCTTGGCTCCCCCGTCCGAGTCCGCTCAGAGATCACCCAGCCTGACAGGGATGCGCCACTGGTGCGCAAGTTACGCTCCATCCACAGCTTTGAGCTGGAGAAACGTCTGACCCTGGAGCCGAAGCCAGATACTGAGAAGTTTCTTGAGACCTGGTATAAAATAAGTTTTCTTCCTTTTCAAAGATTCTAGTGTCATTAATTTTTTTTTTTTTTTAGAGTGTCTCATTTCACTATGTAGCCCAGGCTGGCCTCACAATTTGGAAAGATCTTCCTGCCTCAACCTCCAGAGAGCTTGGATAATAGGCATGCACCACCATGCCCAGTATAATTTCTTCTTTTTATTGGTGTGTGTGTGTGTGTGTGTGTGTGTGTGTGTATTAACATTCTTAATAGGAAATTTGTACCTGTATGATAGATCTTGATTCTTTTTTTCTCATTGCCCTCCTGTCCCCTTAACCTCTTTTTCCTTTCTCATATACAAAAGCTTTGTTTCCATTTTATTCCTTCTGTTCTTTTTTCTTGCCCTGTCCTTCCTTTTCCCCTCCTCCCTGCCTTGTTCCTGTACCCATTTGAACATTGTCTTCCCATTTCCCAATATCTATTATACAGCTGGGCATGGTGGCACACGCCTGTAATCCCAACACTTGGGAGCCTGAGGCAGGAGGATTGCTGAGTTTGAGGCCAGCCTGAGCTACATGATGAATTCAAGGCTGGTCTGGACTACACAGTGCAACCCTGTCTCAAGAAAACCAATGTCTGTTATACATTTTGGCCCTTATACTTTCAGTTTCTCACACCAGAGAAACAGTGTGGTATTTAAACATGTGTGTGATTTATTTCATTTGAGAGTATGGTCTCAAGATGCATCCATTTAGCTATAAATGTCGCAAGCGTATCCTTTTTTCTGGCATCCTTCTTTCTTGTATTAAAAAAAAAAAAAAACCACATCTTTTTTATCCATTCATCGGATGATGGGCATTTGGGCGGCTGTTTCCAAGATAAACGATTACAAACTATGCCACTGTAAACGTGGGTGTGCATGTATCACTGCTGTAGGCTGCTTTTAATTCTTTGGGAAAAGACCAAGAAGGGGAATAGCTGGGTTGAATGGAAACTAGTTTTAGTTTTTTGAGGAATCTCCACACTGATTTCCATAGTGGTTGCACTAGTCTACACTCTCACCAGCAGTGGAGAAGGGTTCCTTTTTCCCCACAGCCTCACCAGCATTTGTTATTGGTTGATTTCTTGATGATAGCCATTCTTCCTGGGGTGAGATGGAATCTCAGCATGGTTTTAATTTGCCTCTCTAGAGTGACCAGTGGTGTTGAACATTTTTTATTTATTTGCTGTTTGTACTTCATCTGAGAAGTGTATTCATCTCAAATGTCCATTTTTGGACTGGGTCTTTAAATTTGGGGAGTCTGATTTCTTAAAGTTTTTTATATTCTAGATGTTAGTCCTTTGAGGAACTGCTGGCAAATTTTTTTTTTTTTTTTTTTTAGTTTAAAAATAAAAGAAGGAAAACATTAACACACAGACAGCCTTTTACAAAATAGCAAAAGAACAGTACAGACAATACAGAGTTACAAACACAGTGGTAGGAAATTAACAATGCTTGTTGTATTACATATTGATATCTTCAAAGTGGTTTCTTATGAAAACAGATAGAGACATGCAATATTGAACAATCAGGGACTCATTGACAGTTTCTTTCAGCAAAGAAATAGAA
>NW_004955416.1:9404950-9428580 GCF_000276665.1 Chinchilla lanigera | reverse complement strand
CTTGCCTCCAGAAATGAGTTAGGGAGAATTGCTTCCTTTTCAATTTCATTGAAGAGTTTGAGGAGGGTTGGTATTAAATCTTCTCTAAACTTCTTACAAAATTCTGCTGTGAATCCATTAGGGCCTGGGCTTTTCTTTGTCGGTAGGTTTTTAATCATGCTTTCAATCTCATTAGTTGATATTGGGTTGTTCAGGAATTTGATACCTTCTTGACTCAACCTTGGTTATTCGTACATATCTAGGAATCTGTCCGTTTCTTCTGAGTTTTCTATCCCATGGGAGTAAAGATTTTCAAAGTAGGTATTAATGATCTTCTGAATTTCTGTGGAATCTGTAGTAATGTCATCCTTTTCATTCCTTATTGCATGAATCTGAGTTCTTTCCTTCCTTTTCTTGATAAGATTGCCTAGGGGTTTTTCAATTTTGTTTATTCTTTCAAAGAACCAGCTCTTTGATTCATTTATTTTTTGGAGGGTTTTCTTTGTCTCAGTTGCATTAATTTCTGCCCTAATCTTTATAATCTCCTCCCTTCTTTGGGCTTTGGGAAAATTTTTTCTTACACTGTGGATTGTCTCTTCACTCCGTTGGTGGTTTCTCTTGCTGTGCAAAAGTTTTTTAAGAAGATCCTAGTTGATTTTTTGTGATATTTCCTGTGCAATTGAGGTTTTGTTAATAAAATCTTGGTCTATACCAATGTCTTCAAGAATTTTAGCTATTCTGTCTTCCAGTATATTTGGTGTTTCTGTTTTAATATTTATATCTTTGATCTATTTCAATTTTAGTTTACTTCATGGTGAAAAATAAGGGTCTAGTTTTAACCTTTTGCATGTGGGAAGTTTTCTAACATTACTTCTGTGAACAAGATTTTTATGTTATTTGTACTTTCTCCTGCTTTTTCATTGACTCTGAACAATCTTATGTTACTCTTCTTTGCATCATCTAGCACCTGTTGGATTGAATTTTCATAATCCCTTGCTTTTTCAAAGAAATCTTTCTTTTCATAATGGCTAATCACAATCCTATCACACGCCTGTAATCCTAGCACTCAGGAGGCTGAGGCAGGAGGATCTTTGCAAGTTTGAGGCCAGCCTGGGCTACAAAGTGAGCTCGAGGTCAGCCTGAACTACATAGTGAATGAGACTCTATCTCAAAAAAAAAATTCTGTCTTCTATTTTGGATATTCTTTTCACACATTGGCTCATTCTTCTATGTATACAGTCAAAGGAATTTTTAATCTCCTGGCTGTTTGAATCTGTTTCATGGATTCTGTTCCTTTCCTATGTTGAGCATTCATGGTTTCCATCATTTTACTAAGCTCCTCTATTTTTTTTTTTAAATCTGTATTTGCTCTTCAGTCACTAACCATGTCTTTCATTATGGTCACTGTCTCTGTAGTTATCTGAGAAATTATTTCTGATTTGATTTTTTTGAAAGCCTCATTCGTCTGCTTTGTTACTTCCACTCTTACCACTTAAGAGAATCCAGGCGGGAGTGGCCTTTGAATTGTTCCACCTCAATGCTCCCCGAGTTTGCCTTTGGTGAGCTGAAGTCTGGAGTTCTGTCTTGCTTAAGTGTCTTCTCATTTTCTAATTTTTTTTAGCTTAATCCCTAGCTTGATGATTATAAATTGCTTATAGCAGCTTTGTTGCTAGTATTTAGAGCTCTTAGGACATCACTACTTCTCAGAGGTGTCTTCCCAATGTAGCTGGCTTTGGGTTTTGAGTATGTTGCAAGATCCTCCCTCTTCAATTTATTGGGGATGAGAGGTTGTTGCCTACTTGGCCTAGTCCCTGATTCTTTGGTACTGGCCTGCAGCATTGTTTATGACCCTTAGGCAATCTCAGATTTGGCATACCAGGAAGAACAACTGACTAAAACAGTTCTATCACCTTGGCTAAAGTAGTAAAATCAGCAGCAACAGTAGCACCAAACAAAGCCTAGAAAATGACAAACTGTGGTAACTCTTAATATGCCACTTTTAACTGAATAAACTAGATTTGTGGTTATACAACAAAATCTAAATCAAACCAGAAAATTGTATACAGTAAATAAGCCCTCAGTATGGTGATTTAACCCTCAGGAGAGAAAGTTTAAAGGGGGTAGGAGGAAAAATAGAGAAATAGAAGAGGAAGTGATTAGAAGCAAGGCTGGATGATGAGTAGTACTCAAACTTTACAAAACTGGTGAAGAAGACAGGGAAGGAGAGAAGGATGAAATAAAAACAAAAACAGAACAACAACAAAAAACTAAAAACAGTGTTCACACTCAGAAAAACAAGAATAATCAACAAAAAATAAAAAACAAATACAAAAACAAAGCAAGAAAAGAAAAGAAAAAATACATCCACTTCAAGGGGTCTCTGCTGTCATTGGTGGACAGAGTGGGCAGATAGTCTAGATCCATGTTGATTAATCCCAGCAAACCAGCTGTAGATTTCAACAGGGTGGTAATGGATAATCTCAGCAAGCATGCACCTTTAGTTCCATTGAAGTTCAGGGTCATTTCTGGCTGTGACACTGGAATTTTATTTGTTCAGCCTGTAACATTCTGTGTGCCTCCTGCCAGCTTGAACTCAGTTCCGTCTCATCCCGACTCTGGAGCTGCTCAGTGGAGCCAGCCGGCACTGCTCTGAGTTTCAAGTTCAGCTGGCCTCTCTCCAAGACAACTACTGAGCAGTCTCTGTCTCATGGGGGGCATCTGAATCCAAATAACTCACCAGTCAGTGCAGTCTGCTGTGTCTACTGCTCTGTTCCACTGCTGTACTTCTGTAGGGAGGCATCTGGGGTCTTCTGTGGTCACCGTGCATCTGCAGGTTTGTGCCACCCCTCGTACACAGTGAGTCAGGGCTCAGGGAGAAGGCACCGCTTGCCTTTTCCTTCTACTGTGTTCAGGTCTCTTTCTTCACCCACCTAGTGGGCTTCAGTTTTCACTTCAGATCCTTGCTGTGTTCTGGGGACCCACTTCCCTCCTCCTTCTCTTCCTCATGGTGCTATATTCTAGCATCTCAGAGAGGTGCTCACCACTCTGCCATCTTTCTCTGCTGCTCACCACTCTGCCATCTTTCTGAAAAGTCAGTATTTCTATTAAGTAAATTCTTCAAGAAATTGTTGCATTTTTGTAACGTTAACTTCATTAAGCCCTCATTTTTCATCCATGTCTGTATTATCTTCATCCTCGTCCTGACTCTCATTGAATCATCTTCTCATATTCCAAATGCTACAGTGAAGCGGTGGTTATGGGAGCGTCTAGGAAATGAAACTGTGGAGCATCGTACATAGATAGGCCATGACTATTTGTAGCTCAAGGCTAATGAACCCTATTACCCCTACAATTTGGTAATAGGAGGCAGAAATGAAACTTTACAACAAGTTTGGTATATAGTATGAATTATAGAAGGCTTCAGAAATTAAGACATAAGTACCTTAAAAATATTTATACCCTTCAGTGATACACCTCCAGGAGCTACTATTGTCAGTGAAAGGTTAGAAAGACAGATTACTGTATTCAAGACATTTTACGCATTTTTGGCCTTGCCTGCTTTCTTATTTACTTAGCAATACTAGAGCCTGAACCGAGGGCCTTTGCATTGAGCTAAATAATCCTGTTTTCATTTTATCTTATGTATTTGTTTATTGTTCATTAGGTTTTGGTTCTTTGGGACAGTATCTCACTATGTAGCCCAAGTGCCCTTGAACTTGAAATATTCCTCCTGCCTTACCCTCCCAAGTGCTGGTGTTACACGTGTCTGCTACCATGCCTGACCTCAGTTTCTTTTTTTTTTTTTTTTTTTTCCAGAGACAAGGTCCCAAGTGCTGGGATTAGAGGTGCTACCACCACACCTCGCATGTAGTTTCCATTTTAAACAGTCTTTCCTGTCTGAGTTTTCCTTCTCACATGGTAAACATTCATGTGAGGAAGCATTGTATTACAAGTGTATTCTAAATCTTGATGCGATCAAAAGGATGCACTAAATTGGGCATGGTGGCACAGGCCTGTAATCCCAGCAGTCTGGGAGGTTAAAACAGGAGGATCACAAGTTCAAGTCCAGCCCAGGAAGTTTAGTGACTTAGTGATACCCTGTCTCAAAGTAAAAAATTTTAAAAGGACTGGTGATGTTGCTCTGTGTGAAGGCCCTGGGTTCAATCCCTTATATGGGGCAGTAGGGTGGGAACGTTGCACTACAGTAGGGACGGTGTTTTTAGACATTTTGAATTGTGGGGCAGATGAAGAGTAAATATAAGAGTGCAGTACAAATAAATGTTTGGTTTGGTAAAGAAGTAGTCTAAGAAAAGAAGAGAAGTAGAAAGGGCCATTCTCAAGAAAGAACTGAGCTCCATCTTCCCAAGTAGAATTATTGCAAGTGGAGAACATTTCAGCCCCGTGAAGCTGTCCTTATACTTTATAACACTCTTTCCTCTTTCCATGGGTAGTAATTCTGCATAGAGCTTATGGGTTATATGATACACATCGAGTCACTTCCCTCCTTTTTCTTAAGCCTGGAGAAAATGCACAAGGATTCCAGTACAGGTAAGGGATCTGCTGTCCCTGCCCTGCTTCAGAAGCCTTGTCTTCCTGCTGCATCCCGCACGGACCACATCTGGCACTATGATGAAGAATATCTTCCAGATGCCTCCAAACACGCCTCTGCCAACACCCCTGAGCAGGCAGATGGCGGGGGCAGCAATGGATTTATAGCTGTTAACCTGAGCTCTTGCAAACAAGAAGTTGACTCCAAAGAATGGGTGATTGTGGACAAGGAGCAAGACCTTCAGGATTTCAGGACAAATGAGGCTTTAGGTCACAAAACAACTGGAAGCCCTTCTGATGAGGAGCCAGAAGTGCTTCAAGTTCTTGAGGAATCACCTCAAGATGAAAGGCTCCAGTTGGGTTCTTGGGCTGGAAACAGTCATTTAAGGAAGGAACCTTCAGGTGTGGTCTTAGCACTGTCTGCAGAATGCCCTGCCGCAGCTCCTTCAGAACAGTACACAGACAGACTGGAGCTCCAGGCTGGAGCAACTAGTCAGTTCATTGCCGCGACACCCACAAGTCCTATGGAGGCACAAGCAGAAGGACCCCTGACAGCGGTAAGAGACTTGTTTCATTGTTATTCTGTTACTCACTCAAGATGCTGTTAACAAAAGCCTGATAATCAGTCAGCTAAGATTCTGTGATAGTGCTGAATTTGTCTAACAGATATAGTGATAATATAGTCAACCCTCCAATATGAAATGTTTGTGTATTTGGGGTTTTTTGTTGTTGTTGTTGTTGTTGTTGTTTTGAGACAAGGTCTCGCTGTGCAGTTCAGGCTGGCCTTAAACTATGTAGCCCAGACTGACCTCCAACTTGCAGCAATCCTCCTGCCTCAGCCGCCTTAGTGCTAGGATAACAGGCATGCACCACCACACCCAGCTATTTGTTTGTTATTGAGACGGGGTCACACTGTAGTGGAGGCTGGCCTTGAACTCACTTTTGTAGTCCAGGTTAGCCTTCAGCTCTTGGTGATCCTCCTGCTTTAGCCCCCTGAGTGCTGGGATTACAGGTATGTACCACCACACTCAGCATTCAATATGAAATTTTTTTAAAAGTATTTTTTGGTTTGGTTTGGTGTTTTTGAGACGGATTCACTATGTAATTCAGCCTGGCCTTGAACTCACTATGTATTCCAGGCTGGCTTCAAACTGCCTGCACCTCTGGAGTGCTGAGATTACAGTGGGCAGCACACATACAACTTTTTAGAAGGTTTTCCTTTTTTTTTTTAAGACAGGGTCTTACTCAGTTAATAATATCCCTTAGTTATTTTTTGTTTGTTTTGGTATCAGGAATTGAACTCAGGACCTTGCTTTTGCCAGGTAGGCACTATGCCGCTAAGCTACATCCCTGGCCCTATCCCCTTAGTTATTGCACGCTTATCAGGTCCAAAATCTCCCAAACAAGTGTATGGTGAAGGCTAAATAAAAAGAGGCAAATGGAATGGTTTCAGGGCTTCAGGAAGATCAGAGCCCCCTTGCAGAATTTGAGATTCTGTCAGGGCTAAGACCAAGACTTTCTCTGGGTGGACTATATTTATTTGGTTATCAGAAGAAGGGAGAAGAGTATTCAAGAAGGACGGAACCAACTCAAGGACTTCTCCAAGTGAGGTATTAAGTTAATCCACCTAGGAGTGAGATGCCTGATTAGTCTTTATCTAATTGAAGTTAGATCCAGGTGTCCTTGGCTGTGATCTTGGCTTATTCTTTGAGGCTTTCCAGCTTCATCCACCATTACAGGCCTTAGTAGGGATTAGTGACTCACAAAGGTTCGCTTACTGTGAGTCCACCACTCATCCCCAGACAAGGAGGCTAGGCCTTGGACAGACTCACAAGTGAACATGGAAAGTCAGCTGGTTAATTTAAGTCTTGCTCAGGCTCAGGGCTGCTTTGTAGTAGTCTCCATCAGGTTCTGACTGTGTAGTATAAGCTAGCCCTAGACTGTGTAGTCTAAGCTACTCACCATATAGCCAGGCTGGTCTCTCAAACTCCTGGTGATCCTTCTCCTGCCTCAGCCTCCCAAGTGCTGGAATTACAAGTGTGTACCACCATATCATCCTTTCATAATATCAAACTCAGGTCATAAAATAGCATTATAATTGAATTTTGGAATAACATGTATAATTAAGTCCCACAATTAAGTGTGTGTACATATGGTTTCTAAAATATTTATAATCCTAGAGCTTTTTATTATACCTTAGATGAGGACGGCCTATATTTAACCATTTGCAGTTTGTTCTTTATTCTGTCCACTGTTACTAGGCCTATGCCTACGTTTGTAATCTCCACCCAGAAATTTCTCCTGTTTACATCCTATTACAGTTTTTCATGAGTGTCCAGTGCGCAGTGGCTGCAAACACTGCTCAGTGGTGTATGTAGCCTGTTGCTTGTGCAGGTGCCCTAAGGGACCTTGGAGACGCTGCTTCCTGTGGATGTTCAGTATCTGACCTCCTGCCACCTCAAGTCTTAGTTCCAGCCAGGCATACACAGTGGCAAGAGTTCACATTGGATAGGTCATCCTGTCCATCCACACCAAGCTGCAGAACAGGAGCATGTGATCGAGGCCCTGCCTAGGCCAAGTTCAAGTTCCCTGGCCACCAGAAGATCCACATCTCCAAGAAGTAGGCCTTCTCATCCCTGATGGCTGCGGAGTGAAAGTGGCGGGCCTTGCACTCCTGAAGGCATCCACCATGCTGCCCCCCTCCTTAACAAGTTCATGAATAAATCTTATCTCTGCTCCCTCAATAAATAAATAAAAGTTTTTTGGGGCTTGGGATTTAGCTCAGCGGCAAAGCGCCTGCCTGGCAAGCGCAGGGTCGTGAGTTTAGTTCCTGGTACCGGAGAAAAACCAAAAAAAAAAAAAAAAAAAAAAAAAAATAGTTTTTCACCTTTACCTGTTTAAAATATAGCATTTCAGGCCAGAAGTGGTTTGCACACCTGTAATCCCAGCACTTAAGGCTGAGGCATGAGGATCATAGAGATTTCAAGGCCAGCCTGAACTATACAGGGAGACGCTGTCTCCAAAAAAAAAAAAGATACAGCATTTGAGTCCTCCCTTGCAGAACTGCTTCCGTAGGTCTGGGGTTGAGTGACTGCACTTGGACAGCAGATGCGGGCAGTGGTAATAACAGTCTCCCACAGAGGACCCCTCTGAGGAAACGCTGCTGCTTCTGCCTCGCTCTGCCGGCAGTAAGCAGAACCTTCTCACCTGGTGATGGGGAGCTGGGAGAGCCTCAGAAAGGCCAGGGATGGCCAGCAAAGCCCGAAAGAGTCTCCAGGCAGTAAGAAGCCCTGGCAGTCCCTCGGTCCTGCATGGATGGTGGTTACCAAATGTCCCAGCCATCAGATGGCCCTTCCTTCTGACTCACCAGAACAGCAGGATCATCCAGCCTGAGACATTTTCTAAGGGAACACAGTTTCACATGCAGCTGCAAAACAGTAGGAAAGGTTATGGATGAAGCTTCACTTATGTACTTTTCTGGAGGAATTTGCCTGTGTTTCAAAAGCGGGAAGTAAGTATCTACTTACTTCTTTAGCTAGAACTTTGCTAGTTTGTTTTTCTCTTTCTCAGGACTGCCTTATACAGTTGTGCAGGTGATTTATACTATAGACTAGTCAAGGGGGCTGAAATATAGTCCAAGTTGTGACTTGCTTATGATTTTTAGTACCTTGCAAAATTGTGCAAACCCCCTTAAAAACAAGGAAAGGGAAAAAAATAAGTTTTTACTTTTTGTTTGATTCAACCTCGAAGCTTTAGATTTTTAGTGTTACCCACCTTTGTAGCAAAGACTACTGCCTTCCCCATTCTCTGCTTTCTCCACGGCTCCAGTTCTAGCATGTGGGCAGCTGAGGTGAGAGGAGCATGAATTCTTTTTTTTTTTTTTTGGTTTTTCTCCGGTACCGGGAACCGAACTCACGACCTTGCGCTTGCCAGGCAGGCGCTTTGCCGCTGAGCTAAATCCCCAGCCCCTTTTTTTTTTTTAAAGACGGTCTTGCTTTGTAGTTCAAGCAGCCCTGAGCTCTCTATGAAGTCTAGGCTGGCCTCAAAATCACAGTGCTCCTCCTTCCTCAGCCTCCCCAAGTGCTGGTATTACAGGTGTGTGCCACCACACCTGGCAGGAACATGAATTTGAGGCCAGTTTGAGCTACATAGTGAGACTTTCTCTCAAGAAGAGCAAAAATAAAACCAAAAAAAGAAAATGCCTGTAGCACAGTTTGAATGGCCCAAGAAATTTGAATAATTAAAAGGAATTTGTTTCTATAGCTCAGCTAATTCTTGGCTGTGTTGGAAACCAAGAAATTACTCTATTCCCTGTATCTCTTCTAAATTATTTTCTTTGTCCATAAAGACAATGTGAGATGTAGGTATTTTGTATACCACATGCCTTTCATTTGTAAGAAGACCTATTGGTGTGAATGTTAAATTTCTCTAAGTTTTTATCCTAGTACCATTACAATCCTTACAAAAGAGACAAAAGGAAAATTTTTTTCAGAGACATGAAGTAGAAAGGGGATATTAGGGAAAGGGTAAGTGGCACACACCTGTAATCCATTACTTGGGAGGCTGAAGCAGGAGGACTGCAAATTTGAGGCCTGCCTATCTACATAGTGAGGCTTTGTCTCAAAATATATATCTATATATAGATATAGGTTTGTATATATAAAATATAAGGAAATTATGAAGTCAATTTTTTAAAATGATTTAAGAATATTTTATAAATTTATGTGGAAATAGATTAGTTTATGCAGGTTATCATAATTGCTCAATTTTTTCAAGAAAATTCTCTTGTGTGCGTATATATGTACAGTACATTTATTTGTTTGGTTTTACTAGAGATTTACTCAGGGGTCTTCACATAAACTACCTCCCTGGACTTTTTTTTAAAGTTTTGATATAAAGGCTCCCTAAGTTGCCTAGGCTGGCCTTGAACTTTCAGTCCTCCTGCCTCAGCCTTGCAGAATGCTGGGGTTATAGTCATGCCACCACATTTGGTTTATGTTTTTGGCATATAAGGTTGTCATTCCTTTTTTTTTTTTTTTTTTTTTTTTTTTTTTTTTTTTTTTTTTTTTTTTTTTGAGATAGGCTGTTGCTGTGCAGCCCAGGCTGGCCTCAAGTTCATGGCAGTCCTCCTGCCTCGGCCTCCCAAGTACTAAGGTTACAGGTGGGCTCCACCACACCTGGCTTATAATTCCTTTTTTTAATACTGTGCATGCAGATATATTTATATTCTAATCTAAAATGAGCTAATCTCAGAGTTAGAGAAATTAATTTTAGCTTCAGTCTCAGAAGACCAGTGGAGTATTCCTCTTACAAACACTATTGAGACTGGGCAGGATGGTGCATTGCTGTAATCCCAGTACTCAGGAGGCTGAGACAGGAGAATCACTGCAAGTTTGAAGCCAACCTGGTCTACAAAGGAGTTCAAGGTCAGCCTGAACTGCATAGCGAGACCCTTTCTTAAAAAAACAAAACAAACAAAAAATCCAACATTGTTGAGTTCATTTGGACAGATGGTATATTCTAAGGGATTTGGAGAGTTTGATGAAAGGAACTTTTCACAAATGTCAAGTTTTTGTTTGTTTTCTTTTTGAGACAGAGTCTTGCTTTGCAGTTCAGGCTGTCCTTGAGCTTACTTTATAGCTTAGGGTGGCCTCAGACTCAAAATGATCCTCCTGCCTCAGCCTCCTGAGCGCTGGAATTACAGACATGCACCATCATGCTTAACAGATGTAGAGTTAGAATTAGAGTCAACAGGGCCAGCAGTAGGAGATCCATTCCTAATGTGAGTCCTGCGGGGGGAAAAAGCGTTGTTAGCAGAACCCAGAGAGTTAACATCTGTGAGGAAGGGGCCATGTTCCAGGATCTGGGGCCATGGTGGTAGAATGTGACCCCCACCACAACAGAGGAAGCGGAGCCCGGGCACCTGTCCTCTCTACTCCAGCCCACTGATTTGCTGCCCCCCACTTAGCAGACCCAGCCAAAATGAGAAAGTGCAAGAACTCAGGTGGTGCATTCTGGAGACTCAATCTTCCGGGGCATGGAGGATGCTCATGAAAGGGCAGAGCCGCTCTGCATGGCTCCTGAGTTAGGGGGTCAGGAGTGTCACTCATCTTTACTCAGGGTTGCCCCTATTTTTTTTTTGTTGTTGTTGGTTGGGGTTTGTTTGTTTTGTCTTTTTGAGGCAGAGTTTCACTATGTGGTCCAGCCTAACCTTAACCTCACGGCAGTCCTCCTACTACAGCCTCCGAAATTCTAGGATGACGATAGTGTAACCACCTTAGCCTATAATTGCTTATTTTTAAAATGAATTGGGTTGACCCAGTCAGCATCTGAGTTCCTGTCATAAGTCGGAGTTGAAGTGTTAAATCTGAACTCTTTTATCTTGATTGATAGTTCACAAACTATGTTTGCGTTTTTTTCTCCCCTGTCCAGATTACAATTCCTAGACCTTCTGTGGCATCAACACAGTCAACCTCAGGAAGCTTTCACTGTGGTCAGCATCTGGAGAAGAAAGATCTGCAGCCCGTGGAGCCCACTGTGGAGCTTTACTCTCCCCGGGAGAACTTCTCTGGCTTGGCCGGGACAGAGGGGGAGGGGCTTCAGGCAGATCCCGTGGGCCAAGACCCTTTGCCCCAGGTTAGGGAGAGTGACAGACACCAGGAACTGGGACCAAAAGACCTTCCTCATGATAACGGACTAGTCGTGAGGGAATTTGGGGGGTTCTCTGTGGAAATTCAGGAGAAAAGCATGCTGCTAGGGTCGGATAATGAGGACGAGAAGTTAAGTAAAGAACAGTATTGTGTTGAGCTCTCTCTCCGAGCAGATCTGGGGACTGAGGAAAAGGACCCTTCCGCTGCTACTGAGCCTCTTGATGTGACCAAGACGCAGCCTTCCAGTGTGGTGCCAAGTCAGGGCAGAAATTCTGAGCTCATGCAGCTCCTGGCAGCTGGAACTTCCGATTTTTCTCCAAGAGTCATTGACCCACATGTTGAAGGACAGCTAGGCCAGGTGGCGGCAACACAGAAAAGCAGGCTGTCTCAGGACGATGCCGTGCAGATGGAAGGCCTTCCGGAGCATCCAGGGGGCCTGTCTGCTTTGCTGTGCCAAGAGGATAAAGGAGAGAAAAGTGCCCCAAGAAACGGAGAGCGGATTCATCGCGTTTCGGAGAACGAGCGTGCTCCCCCCGCCCGGAAGGACGCAGGCAGGTCGGCCCTCGTCACCAGACACAGCCGGATCCCCGTTCTGGCACAGGAGATCGAGTCCGTGTTCGAGGCCTCCTCGCCCGTTTCTGCGAAGGAGAAGCTGCTGCAGAAGAAAGCGTACCAGCCCGACCTGGTGAGACTGCTGGTGGAGAAAAGGCAGTTCAGGTCCTTCCTCGGCGACCTCTCAAGTGCCTCCAATAAGCTGCTGGAGGAGAAGCTGGCTGCTGTCCCCGTGCCCTTCTCCGAGGAGGACGTCTTCATGCCCTTCTCCAGACTGGCAGTAGACCCTCCCCTGAGCAGGTCAGCGGAAGATAGCTTTCTGTCACCCGTCATCTCACAATCTAGAAAGAGCAAGATCCCAAGGCCCGTCTCGTGGGTCAGCACAGATCAGGTCGGCAGCTCGCCCTCGTCGCAGTTCTTGCCTCGGCCACCGCCCGGGAAGCCACCTGCAAGGCCTGGAGTGGAAGCCAGGTATGCTGTCTGCACTGCTGGGTCAAGTTCCTCGCCTTTTTTATAGTAGTGCTGGGAGAAGCGTTTCTTTTTGCCTGCTTTTGAGCATCTGCTTTCTTTTCTACCTTTCACAGGCTTATTAGTACAGTATAGATTGATCTATTTAATTCTTTTTTCCCAATTTTTAAAATTGTGGTGTAGGGTATAGTAAATATAAAATTTAACCATCATTTTGTTTAGTTCTTTTTGGAAATTGTTTTTGAAACAAGGCCTTGCTATGTAATGCAGGCTGGCCTTAAACTCACTATGTAGCCCAGGCTGGCTTTGAACTCATGGCAAGCCTCCTGCCTCAGCCTGCCAGGTGCTGGGATTATAGGTGTATGGTACCATGCCTGGCCAAAATTTACCATTTTAACCAGTGGTATTAAATCTGTTCCTTTTGTCATGCAATTGTTACCACTGTCCATTCCTAGGCAACTCTTTATCATAAAACTGAAACTATACCCATGAAACAATAAACCCCAACCTGGCAGTCATTAGTCTCCTTTCTTTCTGATTTTTTTGTTTGTTTGTTTGTTTGTTTGTTTTTTTTTGGTTTTTTTGGTTTTTCTCCGGTACCGGGAACCGAACTCACAACCTTGCGCTTGCCAGGCAGGCGCTTTGCCGCTGAGCTAAATCCCCAGCCCTCTTTCTGATTTTGATTACTGTCAGGAACTCATATGAGAAGAATCGTACAGTGTTTGTCGTGGCTCAGCATAAAATCTTTAGCAGTCACCATGCTGTAGTGTATGCCAGAATTTCCTTATCTCTCAAGGCTGACAGATAGGGCAACTTGTGTCCTTTGCTCCTTGTTTCCTGTGTACATTTTATAGCTTTTTGTCCCTTGTTTCTTTCATCACTGTCTTCAGTTTTTATTATTTACTTGGGTTTTTTGAGGCAAAGTCTCACTGTGTAGTTCAAGCTGGCCTTGAGCTCATTTTGTAGCCCAGCCAGGCCTTGAACTCACAGTGGTCCTCCTGCCTCAGCCTCCAGAGGGCTGGGATTACATTACCCTCCCTCTTACAGGCATGCGCCACCACGCCCAACAGTTTTCAGTATTTAGTTGAATTTTTTTTTTGTAGTGAAACTCTTTCCTTCCTTCTTCCCTTCCTTCCTTCCTTCCTTCCTTCCTTCCTTCCTTCCTTCCTTCCTTCCTTCCTTCTTTCCTTCCTTCCTTCCTGCCTTCCTTCCTTCCTTCCTTCCTTCCTTCCTTCCTTCCTTCCTTCCTTCCTTCCTTCCTTCTTTCCTTCCTTCCTTCCTTCTCTCCTTCCTTCCTTCCTTCTTTCCTTCCTTCCTTCTTTCCTTCCTTCCTTCCTTCCTTCTTTCCCTCCTTCCTTCCTTCCTTCCCTCCTTCCTTCTTTCCTTCCTTCTTTCCTTCCTTCCTTCCTTTCTTCCTTCTTCCTTCCTTCCTTTCTTCCTTCTTTCCTTCCTTCCTTCTTTCCTTCCTTCCTTTCTTCCTTCTTTCCTTTCTTCCTTCCCTCCCTCCTTCCTTCCTTCCCTCCCTCCTTCCTTCCTTCCTTCCTTTCTTCCTTCTTTCCTTCCTTCCTTCCTTCTCTCCTTCCTTCCTTCCTTCCTTCCTTTCTTCCTTCCTTCCTTCCTTCCCTCCTTCCTTCCTTCTCTCCTTCCTTCCTTCCTTCCTTCTCTTCCTTCCTTCCTTCTTTCCTTCCTTCCTTCCTTCTTTCCCTTCTTTCCTTCCTTCCTTCCTTCTTTCCTTCTTTCCCTCCTTCCTTCCTTCTTTCTTTCCTTCCTTCCTTCCTTCCTTCCTTCCTTCCTTCCTTCCTTCCTTCCTTCCCTCTTTCCCTCCTTCCCTCCTTCCATACCAGGAATCAAACTCAGGGCCTCATGCTTGCCAGTCAAGGGCTGTGCCACTGAGCTATATCCCCTGCCCTGAAATACTTAAATTGTTTCTCTTTTCCTATTGCTGTCTTCTTTTTGGATACCATGGGATTATGTTTACTATCCTCTAGTTGTAACACTTTAATTTGGATTTATACCAGTTTAATTTAAGTACATATAAAAATTCTGCTCTTAAGAAAATTCTGCTCTTTTAAATCTCTATCCCCATTCCCCTCAGTTGTTAATAAGATTACATCTTTATACATTGTGTATCCAAAAACATAAGTTTTCCAGCACTCGGGAGGCTGAGGTAGGAGGACTGCTGTGAGTTTGAAGCCAGCCTGAGTAGTGAGTGAGTTCAAGGCCAGCCTGGGCTATGTAGCAAGAGCCTGTCTCAAAAAAACAAAACAAAAAACAGAAAGCATAAGTTTATAATTATAAATACATTAATCTCGCTGGGTGAGGTGGTGCACGCCTGTAATCCCAGCACTTGGGAGGCTGAGGCAGGAGGACTGTTGCCAGTTCGAGACCAGCCTGGGCTACAAAGTGAGCTCAAGGCCAGCCTGAGCTGCATATTGAGACCCTCTCTCAAAAAAAAGACAAAAAAAGAATTACATTAATTTCTTCAATTATGTAGAAAACAAGAAGTGGAGTTACAGACCAAAATTAAAATACTACTACTTCTAGACTAATTGATTCGTTATATAAAGTGTCTAATCATGCAGAAAATAAAGAGTTACAAGCCATTGTTGCAATACTAGCTTTTTAAATTGGTCATGTGTGTGCCTTTGTTGAGATTTTTATTTTATTTGATGAGTCTGAGTTACTCTCTAGTGTCCTTTCACTTCAGTCACAGAACTCCCTCTAGCATTTCTTGCAGAACTGATGTGGTAATTAACTACCTCAGCTTTATTATTATTTTTTATATTTTCTATAGTGCTAGGGCTCATATTCAGGGATTTGTGCATAGAATGTGCTCTACCAGTGAGCTATGCTGCTAACTTCTTTTTTTTTTTTTTTTTTTTTTGGTTTTTCTCCGGTACCGGGAACCGAACTCACGACCTTGTACTTGCCAGGCAGGCGCTTTGCCGCTGAGCTAAATCCCCAGCCCCGCTGCTAACTTCTTTATCAGCTCTTGTCTAAGAGTACCTTTATTTATTCTTCACTTTTTTTTTTTGAGACAGGGGCTCACTATATAATTCATGCTGGCCTTGAACGTGATCACTGTGGAACCCAGGCCAGCCTCAAACTTGCAGGAATCCTCCTGCCTCAGCCTCCCAAGTACAGGGATTATAGGCAGGTGCCACCAGGCACAGCTATCTTTTACTTTTAAGGGACACTTGGGGTTTGTTTTTGTTGTTGTTTTTTGAGACTGGGTCTTGCTGTGTAGTTTAGGCTGGCCTTGAACTGGCAGGAACCCCTGCTTCCACCTACGGAGTTCTGGGATTACAATCGTGCACCCCCATGCCCAGCCCATTTAGTTACTTCTGTGTGGCTGACCTGCATCTGGGTACTTGTGTTATTTCACTTGATCTGCTCATTGATGCTATGAGGTAGTCCAGGTCCTTCCTCGTGAAATGCTTAGAGGTTTGTGGTCATGGTCATACAGCTAGTACGCCACAGAGTAACTGAATCCTGTGAGTGTATTTTCTGATTTTGACACACATTGTATGTACTGTGACTTGGCACATGGTGACTTCTAGGCACATTTGGAATGAATTAAAATGGAAATAATTCTTTTCTGTTCTTTTAAGGCTACGCAGATACAGAGTCCTAGGGAGCAGTAACTCTGACTCAGACCTTTTCTCCCGCCTGGCTCAAATTCTTCAGAATGGATCTCAGAAGCCCCGGAGCATCACTCAGTGCAAGAGCCCAGGATCTCCACACAGTCCCAAAACACCACCCAAGAGTCCAGTTGTCCCTCGAAGGAGCCCCAGCGCCTCTCCTCGGAGCTCATCCTTGCCTCGCACGTCCAGCTCCTCACCATCCAGGGCTGGGCGGCCCCACCACGAGCAGAGGAGTTCATCCCCACACCTGGGGAGAAGCAAGTCCCCTCCTAGCCACTCAGGGTCCTCCTCCTCCAGGAGGTCCTGCCAACAAGAGCACTGCAAACCCAGCAGGAGCGGGCCCAAAGGGTCTGGCAGCCTCCACCACCACCCGGCCAGCTCGAAAGCGCCCCCAGGGAAGAGCAAGCCAGCCAATAAACTCAGCAGATAGGAGCTGGACACCACCACTTCCTCCTGACCCGATGCATGTGTGTCCCTGTACTGTCTATTTTTTAAAAATCAATATTGCTCTTCCCTTACAAAAGAAAGGAACATGATCAGTTATTTATAAGCAGATATAATGTATGGTAAAGCATTACATAAGACAGGTAGCAAGCAATAGGAATCAACACCTTGGCATAGGAAGAGACAATTCAGCAAAATACATGGGGGAGAAACTCATAAGGAAGCTGTCTTTTTTAAGCTGCCCTTGAAACAAAAGAGGGTAGGAGGCAGAATGGAATTTTAAGAGATTCATCTAATTTTTTAAGCCTTTAAAATTATATACCAGGTGTTTGATATTTTCATTCATACTTTCCCAGTCTTGGAGTCATTGCTTAGACATCAGAGTATATAAGAAGCTGGGCGTGGTGGCGCTCGCCTGTAATCCCAGCACTTGGGAGGCTGAGGCAGGAGGATTGCTGCAAGTTGGAGGCCAGTCTGGGCTACATAGTTTAAGGCCAGCCTGAACTGCATAGCAAGACCCTGTCTCAAAGAAACAAAAATAAAAAGCCAACCACCACAAAAAACAGAACAGAGTATGTAGGAAGCCTGTTGTGAAGGAACCAGTACTCCTGTATTTGGTTTACAGAGTTGTTTACTGTATTGAGAATCCACACTTTACTTTGCCTCACCCCAGAACATCCTCCTTGGATTTTACTTTTTTTTTTTTAAGTCAAGAATTAACTTAGATAGAAACATTTTCTATCTAACCCAGTCTCTTATTTTTACAATATATCCTGGTAGGTATTTAGCAGCACATGCTAAGAACTTCAGATGCAGTTACCTTTTTTTAGTCCCCTAATATTTTTCTTTGGAGCAACAGTTGTTAACCCACTACATTTTTATTGTGAAAAATAACTGAGAAACTTAGGTAAAGGACAGAAAAGCCTGACTACAGCTATGTTGCAGGCATTATTGACCAGAGAGGACACAAGGAACATAGCCTTCAAGACAGAAGAACCCGTTGGCACCGTGTTCCGCTCCTGCTGGTAAAGGGGAACCTCGGGCGTGGGGGCAGCTGCGTCCCAGCTCTTTCTGTTACCGAATCCAAGATGATACTAGAGAAGCACACCACTTGCAAATACGACTATGCTTTTAGAGATTTAGAAAGAAAAACAGGAAGACATTAAGTATGGTACAGAGGTTAATAAACTATGTTTTAGACATTTAGCCAATAAGGAATGAATATCTGGGGAAATAAATTTAGGCTAAATGTTTTTTGATGTTTCATTCTGCTGCTTCTGTGCTTTAGTTCAATAGTTGGGCTTCTTGGCCTGATTTCTGTGTAGTCTCAATTTACGAAGCTGTAAGGGTATCGTCTGTTCTAACTTCACTCTTCTGCTAACAGGAATCAGGCAAAATTAAAGTATACAGGTTTTGTAAATGGGCTCTTGTATACTCTGTCGGTGTTTTGTGTTGTAAAGACCTTGTTAAGGTCAGGTAAATTGGTCTGCCTGCTGTTGAAATTTGCCTTCTAGCAAACATCTGTGCTTTCTCTTTGACCTTGTGTTTGCTGCCAAACGTAATACAGTTGAATTGGAAAAGACAGAAAGATACTTCCTCACTAAGTGAACATACTCTAATGCTGCATCACGCCTGCCCTGAAGCTGCACCGAACTTTCTGTGTTGAGCTTTTTAACAAACTCAGAACACTATATTGAGGCATATAAGGTCTCCCATAAGAAATGTAGCATAGTTGGAACCTTATTTTCTCTCTAGTCTCAAGCACTACAGAGGAATGTAGTAGATAAGACATTTTTGCTGTTTATCTCAAGCAACTGTAATACTGGAAGACCGGCCCTTCTGTATTTTGTTGTATAATAGTTGCCATAACACTACTTGCATGTCTTCATGGTAAAGTGTATAAATATTTATAAATACATAGAGATATGCTTATATAAACTCATTCTTTCTCATTCCCCATTTGTAATTTCAAGATCACATAGGGTGAAATTCCGTTTTTATTGTGTGCCTCAGTACACTTAGGCTTTGCCTGTCTTTACTTTCCGAAAACATGTTCTTGGCCCATGCGACCTGAGACTCTTCTTGCTTCCCCTGTGTCGAATGCAAGGGTTGGCAGTTTCTAACAAGCCAAGATAGAATATTTAATTTTTACTTTAAAGAGGTTTTAATGGGGGAAATTATTGGGACATGCTTGTAATACTCAAAGATTTGTCCATGTTAAATCGCCTAGCTCTGTTCTTACAGTTAGAATAGATAGATGGGGATTATAACCATGGGTCTGGTGGAAAATTGTTTTAAAAACATTTCCTAAAAGTTGCCATTCTACTTTGCTCTTTTCTACTTTCGGCGGGGGGCGCACGGGTGGGATAGGGGTTAAATAAGACTCCCTTCTTTCCTTCCTTCCTCCCCCTCCCTTCCTTCTCTCTCTGTCTCTTTTTTCTTTCTCGTTGCTTTAACTAAATTGTGATAACAATAGCCAGCTTAAATACTGACCCCTCTAGTCAGAAATGCGCTAATAGTAGCCGCTGGAAGAGCTGAAGTCGCTTTCTGTGTGTCACTTGCTTTCTGACCGGCATTTGTCTGCTGGTAGCCACAACTGACTGTGATGGCAACTGAGGTTTTCTGTCTTTTTTGGTCCTGGTATTTTTCTCCCAGCCTTTCCCACGTTGTCTCCTTTTCTAAGTAGCATTAACACACTCATCAAGATCCAGAGATAAAAACCTCATTGTGTAAAATGTTTTATTTTGCATGTAGAAGAAAGAGTTAACCAAAGATGTTTCTGCTCTGACACTCTCAAAACAGACTAAGTACAGCGTATGTATCACTAGTCCATTTAGAAATACTATCCTTATCCAGAGAAATTTACTTTTGATTTTAGATGTCAGATGTCTCTCAGGTTAAAAATAGAAGTTGGTAACTCTCAGCCAGCACTTTTGACAAGGATTTTATTTTTATTTCAAAGTACTTTACAGAGAACAGTTTTGTTTTTGCTTTCAGTTCTTTGTTTATTTTTGGGTTTTTTTTTTAGTGATAGTATAGTTCGGGTTTCAGCCACAGATCATCCAAGTAATTTTAAACCTGTATGGTTATTTTACTTCAGATGAGAACATGGCCACTAACTAAAATCAAACCAAATTACACTAAAAGTAGTATGGGGCAGAAATTAAAATTAGCTGGGGAGATAGCCCAGTGACATAAGTGCCTGCCTGGCAAGTGCAAGGTCCTGCGTTCGAGTCCCAGTACAAAAAAAAAGTTAAAATTGGCTTTTGACTCCTGGTATTTCGTATCATAACAGAGGGTGGGTTACCAAGTCCCACTCGCCCTTACCTTCTCTCTAATCTCAGAGATTACTTGGGAAGGACAGAAGATAGAAGTAGCAGCAGCTCAGACACCTTGGGGCATACCCTGTGATCCCAGCACTCAGGAGGCAGAGGTGGGGGGCACTGCTGTGAGTCCAAGACCAACCCGGGCTACATAGTGAGTTCAAGGCCAGCTTGAACTGCACAGCGAGACCCTGTCTCAAAAGCAACAACAAAAAGAAGTAGCAGCTCAATCCCTTTTCTTCTGGATTCAGCTGACAGCCCTTCAGGGTCTTTGAATTAATTGAAATGCTAAGCTCCACCTAGTAATCTTGCATGGTTTAAAGGCATTTGACTGTAGTGGATGATTTAAGAAGGAAAATGGATCATATCAAATTCAACGTGAAGACAATTGGAAAGCATCTCTGAATGTAACGCATAGGCAGACGGCACTCTCATTCCCAGCTCCGGTATGCAAGCTGACCTTGCCGACAGTGGCGCAGATATTTACTGATTTTTAAGTTGCACGTTTCATAGTGAAGGTTTTTCTGTAAAGTTGTCAATTGAATCAAGTCTCGAGCAGCAGAATGGTAATTGAGGTCCGCTGTGGTCCTGATCAGCTTCCGTGACTGCTTCAGCGAACTGAGCTGCTGCTCCCTGCGGTGTTCCACAGGGCGGCTCAGTCTCCATCCTGTGGCTATGGAACCTGGGTTTCTGGTCGGCAGCAGAGGTACCTGCCAGGCCACAGATTCTGTGCTGACGTTTGTATTGTTGCCCCCTCTCTGCAAGGAAAGAGTGTACGTTGGTGCATGTTTTATAAACCCAGACACAGACAGTTAAAACTGTAATTAGTTTTTCTGTACCCAGTAGCTTTGTATTAAAAACAGGTGCTTTTTTCCAAGAGCAGACAATTTTATATTCCTAATCTAACATTAGGAATCGGAGAGAGGAGAAACAAGATCTACAATTAAGAATTTTATGGTTTAGGGGCTGGGGATTTAGCTCAGCGGCAGAAGCGCCTGCCTGGCAAGCGCAAGGTCGTGAGTTTGGTTCCCGGTACCGGAGAAAAACCAAAAAAAACCAAACAAACAAAAAAAGAATTTTATGGTTTAGGGGAAAAAATGCATCTTGCTCTGGCTATTACAAAATACATT
Source organism: Chinchilla lanigera (assembly GCF_000276665.1). NCBI lineage: Eukaryota > Metazoa > Chordata > Mammalia > Rodentia > Chinchillidae > Chinchilla > Chinchilla lanigera. The sequence continues at coordinate 9,407,842 of NW_004955416.1, read as the reverse complement.
TACAAAATACATTTACCTGTAGATAATGTAGATTTGGCCTTGGAGATCAAAGTGCTTCATAATTTTAAAAGGTTTTCATTGCTTTTTCTCTGTCAAAACATGGCCGTAGAGAATTTCTTCTGTTGTGTTCATGTACTGTGGCATTAGCTGTTTCCATTCAGTCTTTTTAAACTGCCTTTTTCCGGTTCTGTGCATTTTATCTCCGGTGTGTCTGGGCTTTGCTTATGAGGAGAAAAGGGTTAGTAACTGTCACTGAAGAGACAGGAATGGTTGACACAACTGCACTGTTGAGCTTTTTGAGTCATTCTGTAGACAATATGATTACCCCATGTCTATGATTTAGTAGAAAAGGTAGGGGGTTAAGGCGTGTAAGCCCTATGGCAGCCCTGCCCTTAGTACACCCCGCGTTCCAGCAACCACTGGCCCCTATTCAGACCCTAACTCAGCAGGGAGCTAGAGGCACTTCTCGCCTTCAGGCTGTACGGGAGATAGTGCCTGGAGAGCCCCAGGGGATTGTCAGAATAGCTCAGTTCCTGTCCTCTCCAAGTAAGACTTCGCTGTGTACTGTGAGGATGTGTAGTAGAGTGGAAACTCATAGTATTCGGTCTTCATATCTTGGTTATTCCTCTGGAACTAGAGAAATTTAACCCAGAAAGTCTTGGGGGCTTTTGGAGTCGGTTGCTCAGCATTGCTGGTGAGAACTGCAGGAGGCATATTCCTGGGGAACTCCAGGACGTGGGACGAGGATCCTTGTTCGTTAGGGGGTGGATCTGGATGCTGCACATTTGAACCCCAGAGAAGTCCCCAACCAGACATGGCTCGTCAAGACATTTTGCAACTGAGTTGTGATGGTCTGCTCTTTTGAAAATTTGTAAACTTGCTGTTTAGTTACTCCCTTTAAGTAAAGTTGGCTCAGAAAATGACCATATGTACCTGGATCAGGAGCACCGTGAGGTTCCATATAATGGTGGGATGCTGAATGGCAGAGATGTAACATTTACTCAGTAAGGGTCTGAGCATTTGCTTACCTCAGTTGGCTCCTGAGTTACAGAGACACAGGGCACCCGTGTCCTGTGCAGCCTCACAGGCTGCTGCTTTAATTGGAAGTGATGTTGGCTGCGTCTCCCAGACACCCTGGGCCAAAGGTCGTGAGTTGAGCAGAACATGGGAGGCAGATCTTTTGAGATCTACAGAATTTGCTGATCATTGTATGTAACGGGTAGGGGATTTACCTCCTTTTAGTACTTTAATAGCGCTTCATATTTTCTACCTGCGTATTCACTCCTTTCTTTAAAAGCATTGAGCCAGTCAGTGTTCATATGGACTACCCTTGCCGTAGGATGCTTCTTTCCTCATATGCAGTCCAAATCCCTAAAAACCATCTGCAGCGCCTCACCGCACCTGAGCTGCGTCTGCCATTCTCCACTCATCCCAAGGGTAAACAAAGCCACCAGGGCAGGACTGTGATTTATTTTGAGAAGCCACCCAGGGAGGGGTAAGTTTGGGACTTTTTCCGAAAACCTTGTTTTTTCCGAAAAACCTTGTTTTTCTCTTGTTCTTAGGCCACTTTGGGTATGCTTGTGCATAACAGAGAAAGTAGTTCACTAAGAAACACGGTCAGAAATGCAAAGAAAAAGAACGAAAACCAACCCTGAGCCGCTAGGGTGTGCCACTGGATGGGTGGGCTGGGCTCTGGGAGCATCAGATGAGCCCGGCTGTCCTCACTCCCTGCCGCCCGGCTCCCAGCCCGTCCCCCTGCCCAAAATCCTTTACTTAGAAGCTCCCAGCCTTTAGGAAAAGGGTGGGAGGTTCTAGTTTTCAATGCAGTATAAATCTTGAAAGTTACAAGCTATTGGCAGCTGTGAGATCAGATTCAACACAAACCAGAATTCTCTTCTGCACGAGACCAGTGAGTTAGAATAGATAACTTTAATAATCCATTTTTCTGTCCCCTCTCCTCTTCGTGAGACCAGGAAGATGAGAAGCTGCTCTCTGAAATACCTCCAAGGTATTGCGTTGTGTCCCTCTCCCCCCTGCAGCTCCCTTCCGAGTTTTGCTCAGGCAACCAAGGACATGGAGTAGGGCAGAAACACAGAATGCTTTTGTATAGGCCATCTGTACATAAAAGTGTAATTATTTATTTCATTTCCCATTTGTATCATATTAAAGCTTTGTACAGTGTTTTAAGTTCTGTTTTAAAATTATTTTGTATTTTATTTTTATAATCTAGTAATAAAATATTCATTCCGCATGCAACTCTAGTTCTATTTGTGTGATGGCTTGTATTTCAAAACTGGGAAATATTTTCTAAGTAAAGTTTTATATGCACTGCAGGTTATAAGAGTAGCTTGGAGCAGAAGGTGTTGCTGTAAAGCTCGAAAAAGGGACCAGAAGTGACCTAGAAAAAAGAAGCCATGGGCTGAGGAGAAATAGGTGTTCACTGTCTCTGCCGGTGAAAGCAGAGATGCTTTCCTGCAACGGAATCGACAGTCCTAAAAACACCCTCTTGCTCCCCAAGCGCCCTTTTGCAGGCACTTTGTTCTTTTCCATAGAAAGCGTGACTTTACTGGAGGGACTCCTGCTCCCTTCTTTCCAGAGCTCCTGCGCATACATAAATACAAAATAAGGGAGACTCTGGGAGAGTAGCTCAATGGTTTGATCTCCACCTGGTTCTAAAGAAAGATTAGCTGGGTATGGTGGCAACTCGGGCTGAGGCAGGAGGATTCATGCTAATTTGAGGCCATCCCGGGCTACAGAGTGAGTCTAAGGCCAGTCTACACTGCATAACAAGATCCTGTCTGATGGGGCTGGGGATTTAGCTCAGCGGCAAAGTGCCTGCCTGGCAAGCGCAAGGTCGTGAGTTCGGTTCCCGGTACCGGAGAAAAACCAAAA
>NW_004955416.1:9359965-9403490 GCF_000276665.1 Chinchilla lanigera | reverse complement strand
CGCGAGGCTGGCAGGCGGGGAGCGGTGGGCAGCGGCGAGGGCGCCGCGGCCGGCCGCCGTGGTGAGGGGGTGGTGCGCGGAGATAGAAATGTGAGGGAACCTGTGGCCACTCTCAGCAGGACGAAGCCTTCACGCAGGATCAACCCAACTCCGGTGAGCGAAGAGCGGTCACTGTCCAAGCCCAAGACCTGCTTCACCTCACCCCCAATCAGCTGTGTCCCCAGTTCCCAACCCTCAGCCCTGGACACTAGCCCTTGGGGCCTTGGCCTTCCCCCAGGGTGCAGAAGTCTGCAGGAGGAGCGGGCGATGCTCAGGAAGGAGCGGTATGGCCGTGCCGCTCGCTGGATGTCCGCTTCCTCCCCGTGGGGGACCTGGAGGGCTTTCCCTCCTAAGTGACTCCCCGGGGCCTCTGGGTTTGTTGCCTGGGCTGTGGATACCTTCTCTGAGGGATCCCTGTGACTGTGGCCTGGGAGCCGGGCTGACTGACCCTCCTGCTGTCTCTGTCCTCATAGCTCTAAGCAGCTGCAGCAGTCACCAGCCCCCACCTGCCCCCTCCCGGAATCGGGACCGCCCCTCCCCAGCCGGACGGGAAGCCTCGCCGCGGAACCCGCGGACCCTGCCCGAGTGTCGTCCCGCCAGCGCCTGGAGGTGGTAGCCCTCGTCTACTCCTCCTGCATTGCTGGTGAGTGAGCCCAGAGGGCTGCCGGGAGCACCGTGCAGAACTGTGTGCAAGAGGATCACCAAGGCGTGCAAAACTGAGACGCAGCTCCAAATGGTGCCCAGTACAATGGAATTTCTTTTTATATCCAGAAAATCTGGTACCAAACCTCTTCTTGGAGCTTTACTTCGTCCTTCAGCTCCTTACTGCCCGGAGGATGGTGGCTGCCAAGGACAGTGACGTTGAACCAAGTCAAGGTACCCTGGGTCAGTGAGCAAGACTGGTTTTGAGAGTGGGCTCTGCAGATGGGATGGTCCTTCCTGACAGCTCATTGCTACCCTAGATTCCCTGGAAAGCCCACTGTTCCAGAGCATCCACGACTGTGTCTTTTTCGCGGTCCAGGTTTTGGAGCATCAGTTTCAGTGAGTTCCCTGGCCGAGGCGTTTGGGCCTTGTTCTCCTTGTCTCTCTTGTTCTTAGGCCACTTTGGGTATGCTTGTGCATAACAGAGGTAGTGGCCCTGGACCTTTTCTTGCCTGTAAAAATTTTGTGTCAAGGCTATGGATTTATCCCCTCAAAATGTCAAATACTCTTGGCAGCCGACCTTGGGTTCGCTGCTGACTTTCTGGCCTGCTCACTTGTTCTCTTCTTCACGGGGTCTCACTTCCTCATCGTTTGTCTCCATCACATTGACCCTTGGTGTACCCGCTCCGTGTTCCAGACGTGCTACATGTGGTGTGTCGGTGCTGCTCCCTGTGTCAGCTGGTCCCAGTCCCAGTCACGTGTGTTCTCATCTCTGCAGGATTCTTTCCTACCTGGACAAAGGGACCTTAAAGCTGCTGGCTGAGAATGAGCGGCTGCTGTGCTTCTCCCCGGCTCTGCAAGGCCGCCTTCGAGCTGCCTATGAGGGCAGCGTTGCCAAGGTAGTGACACCAGCTGAAATGCCCACTGGTCTGGACCTGGCCTTCCCAGCTTTCACAGATGAGTTTAGGCACCTTGCTCTTCACCATTAAGTGACCTATGGAATAACCTGGCAAGACAAAGGGTTGCATCTTCTGACCATAGCTCATTGGGCTTTAGTCCTGATGTCACTGCCATGTTTCAGGTCTCTCTGACGATGCCACCCTCTGCTCAAGCTGTCTCCTTTCAGCCAGAGACTGACAATCGTGCCAATTTCTCCAGTGACCGGGCCTTTCATACCTTTAAAAAACAGAGGTGAAAAGAGAACTTTTGGGGAGGGGGATGAAGTAACACTCTCTGGAATAGGCAGCTGTTTTATTGTCCTAGAACCTAGAGTCTAGCAAGTAAGTGGTGGGTTAGTGCCACCAGGCCCTTCATGACAACCACTGCAGGGCCGTCACTGTTCTGTGCTCATGGACTTGAACCCTGAGCTTAGCCGTCTCACGGCACATGAGCTCAGTCCCTTTCTCAGACACGCATGTGCCCAGATTGACTTTCGCTGCCCACAGAAGCGAGTGCGCAAGGGCTGCAATGCCCGGTAGCTGGGTCTGTGGCATCTCCATAGAGTGATTTCGAGGCTAAGGAATGGGGCTGTGGGCAGGGGTGGCCTTGGCCTTCGAAGCAAGGAGGCCACACTTGGAAATGAGTGAGGTAGCTGTGCAGCATCTGATCAGGCCTTGTGTGTCTGTCAGGGATGTATTCTATGAAGTGCTTCGAGAGTGGGAAGATCGCCATGAGGAGCCTGGCTGGGACTTTGAGAAGGGACTGGGCAGCAGGATCAGGTGGGTGCTCATACCCTGGTCACCTTCTTGCTTCTGACAGCAGCTCAGTGGTGCTCAGCAGGCTGCCGGAGAAAGGCTTTCTCCACTCTTTCCAGCCCAGTTATTTTCTCCTCAGTTTGGTGCTTGATAGCTCTGCCTATGCTCAGAGGGGACCTGTCTGCCTGTTTCTCCTACTCCGAAGTGCAGACGGCTTAGTTTGCTTAGATTTTGTCCTGAGCCGGTGGCAAGACTCCTTCCACTTGCATTTTCTCCATCATGGAGTTGAAGCGAGTCTGATGGCTTTGCATAGGGGCTGGCCAGGCTGTAGAGTGTCCTCTGCCCTCTGTCCACTCAGTCTCATTGATGTTGGTCATGAAGCTGACTGGTACTGTGTGGCCTGCAGAGCTGGCAGTGGCATTGCTTGTTTGGTTAAGCACACCTCTAGCCTCTCAGCATGTTGGTGCTGAGAGAGGGTTCCTCGTTTTCTCCCATGTCCCTGAGTAGGCCAGCTCTGCTCCCATCCCCAGGCAGTGGCTGAGAAGCCCAAGAATTGGCTTGCTTTCCTAGGTCTTTCTCCTTCCCTCCTTCCCACACTCCATGCCTGCCTCTTACTCTCCAGAGCCATGATGAGTCAGCTCTCTGCAGCCTGCAGCCACAGCCACTTTGTTCGGCTTTTCCAAAAACAACTTCTTCAGGTAATAGCTTTTGCAGGAGTTTAACCTACAGCAGGTACTGTAGGCTACCAGGAGAGGTAGCACTCTGGACAGGTTCCTTGGGTGGTATTTCACATTCAAGTGCCAGAGCAGAAACAGTACTCTGACCTCTCCATAGCCTGTGCCCCATACCTTGTGCCCTCCCAAGCCTTTTACCACCTTCTTTCCCTTGGCGTGTGCCACGGTAGAAAGACAACAGGCTTCATAGACCTCTTCACATCCTAGCTCTAGTGACCCTGGGCAAGTGCTTGTTTACAGTTTCACTTTCTCTACCTTTAGAATAAAAATAAAATCCCTGCTTCAAAAACTGCCCAGAGCCCCTGACATGGAGTCAGCTCTCCAGAAATGTTCCTTACTTTGTCCTTTCTGTCGGCTCTCTCTCCTCTCCCGGCCACCCTAGATGTGCCAGAGCCCTGGTGGTGCTGGGGGTCCCGTCTTGGGTGAGGCCCCAGATGTGCTGAATATGCTGGGAGCTGACAAGCTGGGGCGCCTACGGCGGCTCCAGGAACGGCTTGCAGCCCCTCCAAGCGGTGGGGGGCCCTGCCCGCCCCCCACCTTCCCAGGCTGTCAAGGTTTCTTCAAGGACTTCATTCTGAGTGCCAGCAGGTAAAGGTCCTGTGTCTTACAGGGAGGGGGCAGAAGTTAGGAGAGGTTTGGCTTCCCAAAAGGACAACCCCTTCTCTCCTTTCCCTGGGATATAATAGGGTGGGGCCAAGTGGTCTCATTTTTGCCCCCTCCTCCTCCCCGCTCCCAGCTTCCAGTTTAATCAGCATCTCATGGATAGTCTGAGCCTGAAGATCCAGGAGCTCAATGGCCTCCCACTGCCTCAGCATGAGCCTGGGGATGAAGATGGGGAGTCAGATGTGGACTGGCAGGTTAGCAGAACAAGGAAGGATGGGCCCAACCTGGGAGAGGAGGGTAGATAGTACAAATAGGAAGGCAGATTTGGAAACTTTCTGGAAGCCTTAGGTGTGTCACTGTTGCTCCTTTGGTTCCTTGCAGGGTGAGCGGAGGCAGTTTGCTGTGGTGCTTCTTAGTCTGAGACTTCTGGCTAAATTTCTGGGCTTTGTGGCTTTCCTGCCGTACCGGGGGCCTGAACCACCTCAGAGCCGGGAGCTTCAGGACTCGTTTGTGGCCCTTAGGAGCCAGGTGAATGAGCGCAAAGCCCTGGGTAGGAGGGAGCTGGGAGCTGGGCAAAATGCAGAGGCTGGCTGTTTCCTTGGCTGTTCTGGAAAGCTGGCAGGTGAGGAATGGCACCCAGGACCCGCTGCCTGCTGACCAAGCCCTGGCTCTCCCAGGTTCCTCCTGTCCTGGATGTGCGTGCACTGCTGCAGCAGGGGCTGCAGGCCCAGCGGGCGGTGCTCACAGTGCCCTGGCTGGTGGAGTTCCTGTCCTTTGCCGACCACATCGTCCCTCTGCTGGACTACTACCGGAGTGTCTTCACTCTCCTGCTGCACCTCCACCGGTGAATAGACAGGGCTGAGAAGAGGAGGCTGAAGCAGGAGGATTGCTGTGAGTTCCAGGCCAGCCTGGACTACATAGTGAGCTCAAGGCCAGCCTGAACTACATAGCGAGACCCTGTCTCAAAAACAAAGGATGTGTAGGGCCGCAGCAGGCAGGCCTGCTGCTTCTCAAGAGGCTGAGCTCCTGGGCTTCCTGTGCTGTTCGTCAGCCCTGAGCTTAGAGAGGTGGCCACTGGCCCACAGCAAGGGTGCGTGTGTGATGGTTTGCCTTGCCCTTGGCCCTTTTCTGTCTCCTGTGGCATAGCAGAGGTGATGAGATGGCAGGGGACACCATGAGATGCTGGCTGCTTATGTGACAGCAGTGCCTAGGAAGTCTGCGAGAGCAGTCCTTTCAGTGATGGCGTCTGTTCAGTCTGTCCCATCCCTGAGCACGCATTCCCTTTACATCCTCCATTTATCTTTCAGGAGCTTGGTCTTGTCATGGGAGGGTGAAGGAGAAATGTGTTTTCTAAACAAGCTGCTGCTGCTGGCCGTCCTGGGCTGGCTTTTCCAGGTGGGCAGCCTGCGGGTCCCAACATGGAGTGGTGCTGGAGCAGGGAGAGGACAGGAGCGCGCAGCGTGGGAGGGAGGCGGGGCCGGGGGTACCAATCTGGCTTCAGGGGCCTAGGCCCTGCCCTGTGATGTCATGAGGTGTAGACTCAGAAGTACCAGCTAGAGCATGGCTGCTCTCTTGCCAGATTCCCACAGTCCCTGAGGATTTCTTCTTTTTGGAAGAGTGTCAGGTGGATGCCTTGGAGGTGGACACAGCCACTTCAGAGCGTGGCTTGGTGAGCCAGCGGCCTGGGAGCCTAGCTGTCTGGGAAACCCAGGAAGACAAGCCCAGGGAAAATAAAAACTTCCTAGTTTTTTCTACCTGACGGCCACCCCTGGGCAGGCTGGGGAGGACCAACACCGCCTTTTGTCCCGCAGGACAGCGTGCCTGTGGTGGACCAGCAGCTTCTCTACACTTGCTGCCCCTACATCGGTGAGCAGGGGCTCCTCTCTCGCATCCCCAGGGCATCCCCACTGCTGGCCACGCTCCCTGAATGGTGCTGAGCCTGAGTACTTACCACCTGGGAGGCGTGGGCAAGGCTGGCAGGCTTCTGCCAGCGACAAAGAACTGAGACTTCCCTGCTGCAGGAGAGCTCCGGAAACTGCTCGCGTCGTGGGTTTCAGGCAGCAGTGGACGGAGTGGGGGTTTTGTGAGGAAAATCACCCCCACCACCACCACCGGCCTGGGGGCCCAGCTTCCCCCGAGCAGCCAAGGACTCCAGGTAGGGGCAGGGGCAGGGGCAGGGGCAGGGGCAGGGGCAGGCTGGTGCAGAAGGCGGCTGGGGCCTCATGGCACTGCTCTCCTCACAGGCACAGCTCGCCCAGGCCTTTTTCCACAACCAGCCTCCCTCACTGCGCAGGACTGTGGAGTTTGTGGCAGAGAGAATTGGGTCGAACTGTGTCAAACACATCAAGTAAGAGCGCCTGGAGGGTCCCTACCATTTTCCCTTTAGTCACCATGTTGCCAAAGTGAGAAGAGTCAGCTGGGAGAGCAGGAAGCCGACAAGCCCCCAAGCGAGTCTTAACCAAACATCCTTTTCAGTTCGCAGCCCCTTTCGATTCAACCTAACTACCCCAAACCTTGCTGTTCCTGCTGCAGGGCAACGCTGGTGGCAGATCTGGTTCGCCAAGCTGAGTCACTTCTCCAAGAGCAGCGAGTGACACAAGGCCAGGAAGTAGGGGATCCAGCCCAGTTGTTGGAGATCCTGTATTCCCAGCTGTGCCCGCATGGGGCTCAGGCATTGACACAGGGCCGGGAGTAAGAATCCAGATTTTTGGACCTCTCCTCCACTCTTGGCTTATTTTTCTGTTCGCTGTCCCCTTTGACACGCACATCCTGTACCCCCACCTCCATTTTCCTCTCTGCTCTAGGCTCATGCATCTTGAGGCACAAAGGTCAAGGCTGACTCGTGATGGGTGGGCTTCTCCCTCCTCCAGCACTTGGGGTGGGGTGGGAGGTGGGCAGTGCCTCTGTGCAGGCCTCACAGCCTCCTCCTGTTTCCTTTGAGGTTCTGCCAAAGGAAGAGCCCTGGGGCTGTGCGGGCACTGCTTCCAGAGGAGACCCCAGCAGCTGTATGTAGTAGGGCAGAGGCCTGGAACCAGCAGGCCCGTGTTGTATGTGCACGTGCATGCATGTATGTACGCGTGCATCTGTGTGAAGCCACTGGGGGTGGGGTCAGTCCTGGACTCGAGCAGCTCTTGCTGCCCTGGCCCCTGACTTGCTGTTCATCCTCCCAGGTTCTCAGCAGCGCAGAGAGCATTGCTGTGGGGCTGGCGACCGAGAAGGCCTGTGCGTGGTTGTCAGCCAATATCACAGGTGAGGTTGTGCAGGGTTTTTTTTTTTTTTTTTCGGGGGCGGCTACCAGGCATCAAACTCAGGACCTTGCACTTGCCAGGCAGGCGGTTGTACTGTTGAGCTATATCCCTGGCCCCAATTGTGCAGTTTTGAATGATAGACTGGAAGCCACGGGCTTCCAGTTTGGGAAGGTCAGCCCCAATTAGCTGGAAATGGGAAGGGTGTGGGTTGGCACGGCGAGCCTGTTCAGGGCCAGCCCAGTGACCCCGTTCCCATTATCCCCTGCAGCGCTGATCAGGAGGGAGGTGAAAGCTGCCGTGAGTCGCACACTTCGAGGCCAGGGTCCTGAACCTGCTGCCCGGGGGGAACGGAGGGGCTGCTCCCGCGCCTGTGAGCACCACGCTCCCCTCCCCTCTCACCTCATCTCCGAGATAAAAGTACACAGCTCCCTACTCCCTTCAGCTCCCTGTTTCCTTTCCCCGCTGTTCCTGGTTTCTTTCCTTTCCCACATCAGCTGCAGGATTTCTGTGTAGAAGCTTTCCGTGTTGTCTGGCTAGTTTGTTTCATTTGTTACTGAGAGAAAGTAGGTAAGGCAGAACAGAATCAAGGCATTTCCTTCATGTTCGACTTTTGGCACTCACATCCCCCATAGCACAAATAGGTCAATCTAGAGTTATGACAAAAGTGTATTTTACACAGATGGCAGTGGGAACAGGAGTCCCGTGGCTGTGAAGTATTGCAGTCTTAAGGGGCAGTTACTCCAGGAGCAGATGTGATTAGTGTTCTATGGGGGAGATGATGCTTTCTTAGTCATAAAATAATAGTTGTCCTACCTTGGTTTAAAAACTTTAGACTTTCTACAGGGTCAGCAAATAGTATATAGACCAAATTGAGCCTTTTTTCTCCTTGCATACTTAGGTTTGAACCCAGGGCCCCAGCCCTTCATTATTTTTAAGACAGAGTCCTGCTCAGTTGCCCAGGATGGATAGAACCTGGCAGTCTTCCTGCCTCAGCCTCCCTAGAGTACTAGGATTATAGGTGTGTGCCTCAGTGATTTGAGACAGGGTCTCACCACAGAGTCCAGGATGGCCTCAAACTTGTGGCAATGTTCCTGCTTCAGCCTCCCAAGCGCTGAGATTACAGGAATGTGGAGTCATGCCCAGCATGGCTGTTTCTGTGTTTTACTGCTTTTCCCATCCATTTGTACTGCATTTGTCTATGGCTGCTTTTGTGCTGCAGTGGCAGCACTGCATAGCCTAATGTACTTACTCTGTGGCTCTGGTCTAGCGTACTAGTCTAGGAATAAAGATGTGGAATAGGGACCAGGAAGCAATACTAAAAACTGAGAGGGTAGCCACGAAATAACTGGTTCTCACTGTGAAGATCTGTACTGAAACCTCTACTGTCTGAGGAGGTGAACAGAAGCCTGAGGAATAGGAGACATTCAGACTTGTGTCTAACAGGACTGTCCCCTGAGTGCTGTGAGATGCCCTCTAGGAGTTGGTCAGGTGGCTTGTCCCACACTGAGTGGCATCTCTGGAGCTGTCAGGCAGCTCATCATCCTTCCATTGATCTGCTCCATCCCTCCCCTTGGGTTTCCCTATGGTTAATTTTCCTAGCCATGCTGTACTGCTTGAGCCGCAGCTCTAGGGACACCCCAAGGTGTCCAGTTGCTTCACCCCTGGGTCCTATTTTCCTTTTCCTTCTGTCCCTCTCCACTGGCTGGTTCCCTCCCCATGCCTGTCAATGGGAGCCTGGCCCCAGCCTGGCATGAGGTCTCGCCCTACTCTCTGCAGGATGTGCTCTCCCTGGCTGTGGGGCCCCGGGACCCTGACGAAGGAGTGTCTCCAGAACACCTGGAGCAGCTCCTGGGCCAGCTTCGCCAGATGCTGCGGTGCCGCCAGGTGAGACTGGGCATGGGCCATGGAGGAGGTGTCAGCAGCAGAGCTGTGCTGGCCCAGGGCCAGTTCTCCCAGCGGTGAGATGGTGCTGATGGCTCCCTTTTCCCCTGCAGTTCCTGTGCCCACCTGCTGAGCAGCATCTGGCCAAGTGCTCTGTGGAGTTAGCGTCCCTCTTGGGTATGGCTTTTTATCGCACCCTGCTTGCACATCCTCCAGATCTCAGGAAGAAGTGCAAGCAAGACTGGAGGACAGAGCCCTCTTCACCTTCCATTTTCAGACCCTGATTTCCCTCTCTTCCATAGTTGCAGACCAGATCCCCATTCTAGGGCCCCCTGTACCACACAGGCTAGAGCGAGGAGAGGCACGGAGGCTTCTGCTGATGCTGGTTTCCCTGTGGAAAGATGACTTCCAGGGGCCAGTTCCACTGCAGCTGCTGCTGAGCCCGAGAAATGTGGGGCTTCTGGCAGACACTCGGCCACGGGAGGTAAGTCAGCCCAGAGAACAGGAAGGCTTCTTAGTCATTTGTGGCCGAGGGGCTTGCGGAGCTGCCGTGCTTCCTGTTCTGCCCTAAAGCAGACTCCCTGTGTTTGTCTCAAGTCCACACTGCAGCTCTGACTTTGGAGCCGTCTGTCCCAGTCCCGGTCACTCTGCAGTGCTCCGCAATGCTAATCTCCTCTGTGGTGGGCTTTTCAGTGGGACCTGCTGCTGTTTTTGCTACGGGAGCTGGTAAAAAAGGGTCTGATGGACCGAATGGAGATCGAGGCCGGCCTGGGCAGCCTCCATGAGGCCCCGTGGCCAGTGGTAAGTTGCCCCTTCCTCTTATCTCCCAGGAAGAGAGAGAGGTGTCATACGAGTAATGGGGAGAGAGCAGGTAGACTTGTGTCAGATTTCTTCAGGACACCCAGGGGTTGAGGCATGGCTGTTGTGGTTCTTTCAGACCGGAGCAGCTGTGTGAGGAACTGGGGTGGGGAGTATCTGGGGAGGGCAGCAGGGAACAATGAATATGGCTTTTTAAAATCAGGATAACTTGGATTTGAATCTCAGCCTAAGTTTTTTCTTTTGTGATTCAGGGAAAAGTAGTTTCAAGATGAGGTACTGTGTACTGAATTGGTAACAGTACCACAGGCAGATAAAGGCAGGATAGGTAAAGCCTCAGCCTCCTCCAGAGTTCACCTGCCACAATATACACCTCCCCAAATACTAGTAATCCAGGGTCACACATCCACCTTGGTACACTTTGGGGCATGTCTACCCCCTGATAACCTAGGGGTTGATCTTCAGACATCCCATGTCTGTCTTTTTTTGTCACCTTTGTCCTTAACTCCAGGACTTCTCTGAAGAATTAGCAACACTGACTCGCCTGTTTCTAGCTGAGCTCCACCTACCAGAACCTCAGCTAAGAGCTTGTGAGTTAGTGCAGCCAAGTCGGGGAGCAGTGCTGGCCCAGAGCTAGGGATCGTGCCTGCACCTCCGGAGGAGACCCGGGAACCCACTGTGGCTGAGAAGTGGGCTCTGTGACCAGACTACCTGCTCAGGAGGGAAGGAAGCATGTGGCACTGCAGTGGCCCACAGACTAGGCTTGCTGCCAGATTCCAGAGGAGAAGCCTAGATACTCCAGTCCTGAATAGAAGAGGTGGTGTTTCTTGGATGCTAAATGAAATGAGTGTAGCCTGGTGAACACGGTACACAGGCTTTGCAATCCCAGCATCTGTGAAACCTGTGGTCCCAGGGACTGACAGGCAAATGACTTATTTAACTTGTGAAGAAAGTTAACACATGGATCTTGGGAGGCCACATCTTACCACCAGGAACTGGACTGCCACATGCACCACAGAGAAGGTAGGATCCACTGGCTGAAATCCGCCATGATCTGGACCTTTGCCCTGTGCAGGTGGTAACTCTTCAGACCCTGTCTCCATCTAGAGATTAAGGACAGGGCAGAACATTGAGTTTTTTAAAAAATAAACTTTTAACAAGGGCTTGACAGCTGTTTTCCCCAGTATCTTCCTTTATAAGGTAGGCTCTGAGTTGGAAGCTGGAATCAGCCTGACCAGCTAGCTACCTGCCTACACCACCCTCGGAGAGCCTGTCTCCCACCCTGAGGTACTGTCTGCTGCTCACTTCCTGCAGTAGCGCAGAATTCTCCGGTGTGCAGCTCACCATGCTTAGGGGCAGGGTTAGGATGCAGTGCAGTTTCCACTGGTAGGGCAGCTTCTGGGGTGTCAGGTTTAGGTCAGGATATGCCTTGGAACAAAGCATTCTAGTTTTTTGGGTTAATCGTTGAGACCACATCTCTAAATGAACCAGTGATTTTGACAAAAGAGAGCAAAACATCACTTCAATAATGTGCATTAAATTCATTCCTACACAGTGTTTTTCTGTGAGGAGAATAAGACAATTTCTTTTTCACCCTTTGAGTGGCTTGTAAAATCTATGCAAGCAACATTTCTTAGGGGAAGAATTCCTAGTTGTCAGAAAGGTTGCTGACCCAGATTTTCTGGCCTCAGAGAGATCTCCCTGTGCTACCACAGTGAAGCCAGAAGGTGCCATCAACATGCCAGAGACAGGAGTTTCTCAGTCACACTTCTCCTTACTTGCCATGGCCCACCACGCCTCTTTCCCCTCCACTCATCCCAGCCACACCTTTAAAATTACCGCATGAACCTTTTCTCCTAATCTCTTCATTATCAAAAGGCTTTCTCTTTATCCTTCAAATCCAGTGCCTTAAAATCAAGTTTGTCTTTGGGACTGAACCCAGGGCCTTGGCACACGCTAAAAATGTACAGTGCCACTGAGCTACACTCCCAGCCCTCTCAAAGTTTTTAAGAAATGTGTTTTTCATGCTGGGTGTGGTGGCACAAACCTGTACTGCCGGCACAGGAGGCTCAGGCAGGAGGCTCAGGCTGAGGCAGGAAGATCTCTTAAGTTTGAGGCCAACCTGGGCTACATAGTGAGTTGAAGGCCACCCTGCTCTGATAGCCTAGGCTGGCCTTGAACACACAGCAATCCTCCTGATCCCCCTGGAATTACATGTGCCACCACGCCCAGCTTGTTTTTGCTTTCTGTGCTGAGGCAAGCATTACAATGATATGGTTAAGCCACAGCAAAGCCGAGCCTGGCTGAGGGTAAATAGCAGGATCACAACTACTTTTTGATGTGCTCAGGAGAGCCTAAATCCCCAAGGATGCTCTAGAAGCTAGGCTTATAAAGACATAGCTTAAGGCCACTGAGTTAAAAACACATGTTATGGGTACCTGTATGATCCCAGTAAAGGAACACTTCCTCCTGGTCTGTATAAGCGTTACAGGCTACTCTTAAGGGCTGTGGAGATGGGAAACTAAAGAACCAGTGAACTAATCAGATTCCCTCCATATATCTACACTCCGAATTGTCTAAACCAGCAGTCTTCAAAGTGTAGTCCCTAGACGAAGAGCCTCCCCATCACCTGGGACTTCCTAGAGATACAGATGCCACAGCCTCTCCCCATCTTACTGAGGAGCGGGTCAGGCCCAGCCTGAGTGTACGAAGGCCTTCAGGTGATTCTGTTGAATGTCAAAGTTTGAGAACCAGTCATCTAAATCAAAATCTGACTTTGCATTTAGCTGAATGGTCACTTGTGATTTGCTACAAAATAAGCCTCAGTATAGTCAGCCTTCAGTATCTCTGGGGGCTGGTTCCATGATGCTTAGGCCCTGCATAAAATGGTACAATATCATCATCGTCTACACTTTCATGTTTTTTTCTTCCTGTACTGTGTATCTGAGTCATTTCTAGATAGTACCTACTACAAGGGTAAGCTGAATATAAATAGTTGTTATCCTGTATTGTCTGAAAAATAATGACAAGAAGCAATGTTTTCCCCCAGTATTTTGGATCTGTGTTGGTTGGGGGCACAGATGTGGAACACAGATGAGGGCTGACTACTTACACTGCTGACTTGGGGCTGGTATGTAAGGGAAACAATGTCACTGCACGGCTGTCCCTTTCACCAGGATCCCTATACCGGCCCTCCTCTAGCTCTAGGATGTCTGCTCACCTTTTCACTTGGTGGTTGCTGGTGACTGCTAAGTAGCTGTGGACGCAGGGGCAGCAGTAAACTGCACAGTCTGAGTGTGGGCCTTGGAGCAGGCCGTATCCTGCCAGGCTCAAATGACAAACACAAAAGACCTCATTCCCTGAATACAAGTACACACGGGACTTCGGGTTTACACATATCCTGACCTTTCTGGTCAAGTCTTCATAAAAAGATTTATGTATGAAGAGATGGGAATACATAAATAGGGCATTAATTTATCAGGTGTTACAAAAACCTTAAGCAGAAAAATAAAAGTCTGAAAGCAAGTTTTTAAAACTTCAATAATATATAAATAACAATCTGAGGTAAGAGAAAAAGAAAGCCCTGCAGACGTTCTCAGAAGCAGAAACCCTTGCCGTGCTGCACAGAAAATCTTTGCCTCTTGCCCACAGCTGCTCAGTCCTCACATGACTACCCTCTACCACCAGAGACCCAGGCCACTGAACTGCAGGAGGGAGCCTCCCCATCGCCACTTCCTGGGAAACGGAATCGGCACGAACTTAGCACGGTGGGGCCAGAGCAGCTCCCTCCTGACCATTCCTTAATCTCCGCTGCCCGTTCTCACCTCCTTTCCCATCTTCAGAGTTCAGTTTTTAGTCTGAAGTTCCTCTTGCCAGCAGCCACCTCTACTCCTCAAAGAGGCAGCCCTGAGCCCTACCCCAGATTCATCCATTTCTACCCCAATGCCTCCTGGCGCTGGCGCAAAGACCCACATGTCAGGAAAGGGGAGAAAAGGCAAAATGAATAGGAAAGCATTTTGCAAAAATTGACCAGGGAGAAAAAGATTCTGAGTCAGCAGTCTGGTTTGGGCAGATGTTTTTAAAAAAACTTTCTGCTTTGGTCCTAAGCACCACAGGGGCAAGGTGCCTGCCAGAAGGCAGGAGAGTGGAGTCCCGGTCGGTGGCCGCTTGCTTCCTGCCAGCTCTCCCAGAGGCCGGGGCAGGATTAAGGAGGCGCCTCACCAGAGTTCCCCAACTCTGATAGCCGAGTCCCAGAAATGCAAAATGAAGGTGAGAAATCCAAAAGGTGAGTTGAGTTTCATTCTCTGGACAGCTAGGGCCAGGACCCCAAATTGCTCAGTGCAGAGCTGCCAGAGGTTACCAAGGACTACTGGCTTTGCTGGCAACCCTGGGCTAGCGCCATCTGCGAAGCTGGCCACCAGAGGTAGCCTCGGCTCTTCTCACCTCAGGGCCATGGCATCAGCTTAGCAGCACCATCATCTTGCCAAGGCAATGTTAGCTACCAAGGAAGGAAGCCAGTCTGGCCACGATCAGGGGCTGCTGTTTGATAAAGGAACTCAGGACATGAGGAGGGAAGCCTGGAGCACCCAGTTCTACCTGAAAGTGAGAAGGAAGAGTTAGAGGTGAAAACAGACCTGAAGGTGCCAGGGCCTTCCCATCCCAACAGCCACCCTGCATGTGGCAATGGGAGGTATACCAGGCCCTACAGCCCCTGTCTACAAACCCCTGGGCTCCACGGCTGAGACCTCAGCATTAGCTCTCACCTCCTACTGACAGAGTTTGAGTCATGGGACTGAAAACAGAAAGCCAAATCAAATGATTCTGCTCTGCCAAGGCTTCTATTTGGGGAGAAAGGGCTTAAAACAGGATCTCACTAAGTTGCCCAGGCTGGCCTTAACTTACTACGTAGCCCAGGTTGGCCTTGAACTTGAGATCCTCCTGCCTCAACTTCCTGAGTGCTGTGATTACAGGTGTGCACCACTGCACCCTGCTTAGAGGCAGATGCCTTACCTTGCAATGATTCAGCTACAGTCTAAGGACCCGAGGGTCAGCCACAGGATACAACTTCAGAAGGTACAAGCAACTTCAGAAAGGCTCTCATTCCCCCACCTCTGACTCCCCATTGCAAGCCCCGAAAGCCTCGAGTCTCCAGCTATCAGGCAAACGGCCTGGCTGCTGAAGGGTGTTGCTCGGAGGACAGAGATATCACAACATGTGCTGTGAAGCCAGTATCACCTGGGCCAAGTAGATGACTCTGGTAATTTCCTTCCCTTCCACGGTGACAGGCTGCAGGATCCAGGCACTAGGCAGAATCTCCCCTCGGACCATTTCTCTCCTGGGTCTTGGCATGGATGTGTCATATACAGACTGAGCTGCCAGGACACACAGGTGCCCCTGGGGACAGAGACATGAGTCAAGGGAGAAGCTCCATATAGTCGGCATGGTGGAAGGCAACACTGGGCCAGCCTTCAGGCTGCCCCTGCCCTGGCCCCATCCCCAGTGCTCTCCTTCCCATGGAGGACCCAATGCCCACGCCATTTCTCACAGTGCTCCAGCCCACATTCTTCCCATGACATCTTTACCACCAGCGAGGGAGGCACCTCTTTGGCTTCTACGCAGACACAACAGAAATCCCGTGGCTGCTTCAGCGCACACAGGGAGGCACTGCACACCAGGTACACTGGAGAGGCAGGGCAAGGCAGTCAGGGGCTGTGGGCAGACCTTCTAAGTCCTTTGCACCTGCGACCCCCTTTGTTCCCTGACTGATACCCAAGGAAAGCTAGGCCAAGCACTCTGGGGTGGCTGAGGAGCGGGCCTCCCAACAGGGCTGCCTCCAAACCTCTACCTCCATCCCTGGACAGTCCACTGCACATGTCAGAAACTTGGCCCCCAGAAGCCTCCCTCCTCTGGACTCACCCAGGCTGATGCTGTTGGTCACCCGCTGGTGCAGCCTTGCTGTCTGGATGGGCTTGTGATACAGGGGCCACAGGGTTGGGTCACTCACAGCTGCCCACACATGAGACAGTGGCTGGGCCACCACACCTGCCCCCAAGAAGCCGTGCCGAGTAGAAGAAAATTCCTTGTAGTAAAGCTGTACCTCCTGCTCCTCACCTTGATAGCTGGAGGACACCAAGGATCAGAAAGAGGAAACGATAAAATATAAAACAATGGGTTCCAGCTAAGCATGGTGGTGCACGTCTAATTCCAGCACTTGGATAGGCTGAGGCAGAAGGATTACAAGTTGGAGCCCAGCCCAGTTATTTAGTGACTGAGACCTTATCTAAAATTTTAAAAAAGGGGTGGAAATGTAGTCCAGGGTGACAATTCTGGGTTCCAGTACCAGGAAAACAAAACAAAACAAGATTCCAAAGCAGAAAGGAGTAGTTCAGGGCATGGATTCTGGGGAGCCAGGCAGAAAAGCCAAGCAAGACAAGGGCAGTGCTGGGACGCTGCAAAGGGACTTACTTCCAGCCAGCTGTTGCCTGGCGGCTGAAGAGGTTGTGCAGATTATCTGAACATGCAGCCATTACCTGGGGACACAGTTGCCATATTAAATTAGTCAGCAGAGTACACACCAGGCCCCTAGGTCGGTGAATGCCTGCCTCTCAAGACAGAGGGCCACTGATGAGGGCCACAGCTGTGGTGGCCCTGACCTTCGCAGCTCCCTCTGCCTCCGCCCCAGCAGTGGTCTGGCTACAGCAGTGGTGGGGATGAGTGCGGCAGTTACATCAGCCATGGAAGTGTCCACGATGTGCTGGGCCAAATCCTGGTAGGAGGAGGAGAAGCAGGTCCCCAAGCTAGACAGGCTGGATGGGGCGCAGCAGCAACTGCCCAGGAAGCCTCTGTGGCCTGTGAGAAACAGGTGGAGGCTCTGAGACCGCACTGAACGCAGAACCTCAGGCCAGTGACAGCTCTCAGCAGGGACACTGACATAAGCGCAGATACCCTCAGGCCAGTGACTCACCAGAGTCCCCAAACCAGGATCTATATCCCACCTGCCCAGCACTTACTGCAGTCTGTGCTCTTCGGGGCAGATCCAGCCAGATACAGGTTACTGTTCCTCGTTGAAGTCCAGCTCCGCCCATCCCCCATCCAGGTGTCTCCAGAATCACCCAAGTTCAAGTTCCTCTGTGGAACAGAGAACATTCAGGGCCAGAGAGCCGGCAAGGAGGTACAGAATGATCTCACTGCTTCCCTGTCATGCCTCTGTTTACAGAGCCTCCTGGCTGGGATTCCAAGAGGTGGAATGCCCCCAAGAAGTCACAAACAAGAGAAATCAGTCCTGCAACATCTTGCCCTCCAGGCCAGTTTTCAGAATTCCCACAGG
This sequence comes from Chinchilla lanigera, assembly GCF_000276665.1. Lineage (NCBI taxonomy): Eukaryota > Metazoa > Chordata > Mammalia > Rodentia > Chinchillidae > Chinchilla > Chinchilla lanigera. The sequence continues at coordinate 9,386,506 of NW_004955416.1, read as the reverse complement.
AATCAGAACAACTGAAAGGCAACCTTGTGGATGGCAGTGGGAGGCTCTCTGTACCGCCCTGGCAACAGGAATAAGGTCATAGCTTTGGGGTGGGAGGCTGGTGTGGATCATAAAGCCGAAGTGGAAGGTGTGTCCGAGAGGAAAAACACTGTGCCCTGCAAAGCTGAACCCCTGATCCCTGCCTCCAGGAGCAGCTGCTAGGCCAAAGTCCTAATGTGGAACCAGATGAGGCTGACCCTTTGGGTCTACGACATAGCCCTGACCTCCGCTGGCCCCAACAGGCAGTCACCATATGATTTTTTTTTTTTTTTTGCAAGTACAAAAGCCCGTTTTATTTTATGTTAGTGGTTGACATATGATCTTTATCATCCCCACTTAACCCAGCACTCTATGGAGCCAAGAATGGTGAGCAAAGACGCCCTGCTTCCTCACCTCACTCCACCACCTGCTGCAGCAGAGGGCAGCTCAACCTGCCTTACGTCTGATTTCTTAGCACCCTCTCAGAAGCCTGGAATTACTGACCTCTCCACCTGCCTTGCCTACCTCTCCTCGTGGGAGACTTCCTGTTAGGAGCACAAACACCTCCCTGTCTTCACACATGCACTTCCTGAAATGCTCTGCTCCCTTCCACCACATGCTCTCCAGAATCTGCCCTCCTCTCTGCTCCAAGCAACAGTCACCTTCCAGGCTCTCAGCCCTCCCTCCCTCCCTCCCTCCGAGTGAAGCCTGCCCAGGAGTCCCACCCCCAAATCCCTCCTATTTCTTTTGTTGATCGGTCAACCACATACTAATATTCTGTAATTCTTTCAGATTCAGGCCAAGGCCCTACTTCTTATCTTACTCTGTAGTTTGTTCCTAGTTGATCTCATCTGTTCCCAGTGCTACCCTGATGCCTTCCAAGTACAATCATGGATTAATTAATACATATTGCTAAGACAACTGGGTAGCCATCTCAAAAACAGACCACACCAGACACCCTCCAGAAATCATGCCAAAATAAATCTTTCATGCTTTGTGAATCAAAGGTATGTCGAGGGTGGGGGAATTGTAACACTGTAAAAGAATATAACAAAGGCAAAGTGGGGGGGTTACAACAAATAAACACCCTGCTATGTTAAATATTATAATAATATATATTTAAAATAAAATCTTTTAAGCTGGCATGGTGGTACGTGCAGGATGATTACAAGTTTGAGCCCAACTTTAGCAACACAATGGCTTACGGAGAGCCTGTCTCAAAACAAAACAAATCAAGGTGGAGTGCTTGGGACGTAGCTCAGTGCAAAGGTTCTGAGTTCAATCCTCAGCACTACTAAAAATATAAAAATAATTCGTATTATTAAAAACAAACCAGCAGAGGCTGGGGATTTAGCTCAGTGGCACAGCACCTGCCCAGCAAGGGCAAGGCCGTAATTTTAACCCGAAACAAAAAAAAAAAAAAAAAAAAAAAAAAAAAAAAAAAAAAAAAAAAAAAAAAAAGAAAAATTTTAGCTTTAAATAGATCAATGAAAAGAAATAAAAATGAATTAATTCTATGAACAACTGTATACCAACAGATTAGATAACTTAGATGAAATGGGCAAATTTCTAGAATGACATACACTACTGACACTGACACAAAAAGAAACAGAAAATCTGAACAGACATTTAACAAGTTACCAAATTAGTAATAAAAAAATTCCCACCAAGAAAAACTCAAGACAAGATAGCAAAATCTGCCAAACTAATTAAGCATTAATAGTAATTCTTCTAAAAACCAGAACACTTGCCAATTCATTCTACAAAGGCAAAATTACCAGGCAGAGATTATAAATTACTGACCAATATCTTTAGCAATATACTAAAAACTTCCTCAACAAAATACTAGTGAACTCAATCTAGCAATATGTCAAGAAGGTTACAAATCATAACCAAATGGGATTTATTCCAGGAATGTCAAGTTGGTTCAACACATAAAAATCAATGAACTACCATATTAATAAGGGAAAAACCCCACATGATCATCTCAATAGACAGAAAAGAGTAAATTCAATACTCCTTTCCAGTTAAAAAACACACTCAACAAATGAGGGGGAAAAAGGAAATTTCCCCAGCTCGATAACGGTCAGCTACAGAAAACTCACAGCTAACATCCTGCTTAACAGTACAAGACTACACGCTTTCCTCCTCAAATCAGGAACAGAAAAGATGTCTGCTCTTACCACTTCTATACACTGTGTCAGGGATTCTAGGAAAGGTAGGCAACGCAGTTAGGTAAGGAAATAACAAAAAAGGCAGATGATAAGATTCTGTATACAGAATATCCCAAGGAATTTCCTAAAGTACTATAAGAGTGTTCAGCGGAGGAATACAAAACAAGATCCATATACACAAATCAGTTATAAACCAAAAATGAAGTTAAAACAATTCCACTTATAATAGAACCAAAAGGAACAAAGTACTTAAGAACAAATTTAACAAGTGAAAGCTGTATGCTGTTCTGCAAACTTTAAAACACCGTTGAGCTGGGCATGATGGCGCATACCTATAATTCTAGCACTCAGGAGGCTGAGGCAGGAGAATCGTCATTGCGGCCAGCCTGGGCTACATAGTGAGTTTGAGGCCAGCCTAGACTACATAGCAAGACCCTGGCTGAAAAAAAAAAAAGTTGGAATAAAATAAAACCTAAATAAATAAGAGTTGGAACTAAAGTGTTAACTTGTTAAGATGCAACACTCCTTTCCACCTTGATGGAAAATTCAGTGAAATCCCAATCAAAACCCCAGGTGACTTCTTTGCAAAAAGTAACAAGCTGACTGTAAAATTCATACAGGAATTTAAGAGACTCAGAACAGGTAAAGTCATCTTTTTTGTTTTGTTTGTTTGTTTGTTTGTTTCTTTCAGGTAAAGTCATCTTGAAAAAGACACAAAGTTGAAGGACACATGCTTTCTGATGTCACAATCTACAGCTGACCTCAAAAGCTACAGAAATCAAGGCATCGTGGTCCTGGCATAAGAACACGCAGCTCAGTGGTAGAGTATCAAGTGCTTAGTATGTGTGAAGCCCTGCCTTCAATCCCTAGCACCCAAAAAGTGGGCAAAGATACAGATCAATGGAATACGAAGTCCAAAAATAAACCCATATATCTCTAATCTACTGATGTTCCACAAGGATGCTGAGACAATTCAATGGGGGAAAAGCAGGTTTTCTGACAAATGGTGATGAGAACTGGACATCCACATTCAACTTCAACCTTCTATCTCTTAACGTAAGAAATTAACACAAAACAATTCAAAGATCTAGATGTAGGAGCTACAAATGTAAAACTCTTACTGGCTAATCACAGAAGAAAAGATATGTGATTGTTGTGACCTTGGACTAGGCATTCGTTTCTTAAATATGACACACACGAAAAGAAAACAAATGACATTATCAAAATTTTATAAATTTTAAACATTTGTGCATCAAAGAGCATACTGAAAAGACAACACAAAATGGGAGAAAGTTTTTAGAAATCATACTTCTGATCAGGTTTTGTATTAGAATATATAAAAAACTATTGCCAGGCATAGTGGTGCACACCTGTAAGCCCAGCAGTCAGAAGGCTGAGGCAGGAGAGTCACCGTGAGATTGAGGCCAGCCTGGGCTACACAGTGAGTTCAAGGCCAGCCTGAGCTACACAGCAGGACTCTGTCTAAAAAACAAAATGAAAAAAAACCTATTAATAATAAAAAGACCAAAATCCAATTTTAAAAATGAGCAAAAGATCTGGAAAGATACAAAACTGTATATGAAAAGATGTTCAATACTATTTAGCCATCAAGTAAGGCAGCACATCACATCTACCCAGACTGCAATAACCAAACATAGCCCGCCCTCAGTGCCCGCTCACAACTGGCTCCTCAGGACACCAAAATCTGAGCTATTCAAATCTCTTAAATAAAATGGCATAGTGTTTTCCATATCCTACATCCTCCTATAACCTCTAAGTAATCCCTAGATTATGTATAATATCTAATTCTGTACATGAAAACACTATGTGTTATGGTTTGTATCTAGATATCCCCCCAAAGCCCCATGTGCTCATAGGTGTGGCTTTTGGGGGGTGGCTGTATTTAAGGTGTGTGGATGTGGATTAAGAGTATGATAAATGGGGCTGGAGATTTAGCTCAGCAGCACAGCGCCTTCGATTCCTAGTACCAGAAAAAAAAACAAACAAAAAGAGTGTGATAATTGGGTCAGTCTTCTGATTGGTTTAGCACTGTTCTGGGGTAGATGACGGGAGCCCCAGCCTAGGTGTGTGTAGCACCAATCAACAGGCTTGTAGCCTGGAAGGAATATAAAGGGACAGTAAGAAGGCAGGCTGGGTGCTCGCTGCCTTCTGCCTGCCACAGGATGGACTGTTTCTCCTCAGCGATGCCTCTCTGCCATGCCGCCTGCCTTAGAGCCAGCTGAGTATGGACTGAAACCTCTACGAACTGTAAGCTTAAGTAAACCCTTCCTCCTTTAACTTATTTTGCCTTAGCAAAGAGTAAAGTCAGATAAGATATAAATAGCTGCTATGCTGTATTGTTTGGGAATAATAACAAGAAAAGGCCTGTAGCCTCTATACAGATGCAGCCATCTTAGATCTAACTACATAGTATACATCAGCAACAATGTAACATTTTAGATATTTTTGATGGACAGTTGATTAAATCTGAAGATGTGGAACCTATGGATACAGAGGATGGACAGTAACAGCAAGTGCTGGTAAGGATCTGGCATTATACTGCTGGTGGGAATATATATAATGTATCCCCTTTGAAAAACAGTCTGGCTTTTCCTCTATGACCCCAAAATTCAATCCTAGGTATATACCCAAGAGAAATTAAAACATGTTGACACAAAAAAACCTGTGCAGCCTCTAAATTAGCTTTATTTCTAAAGCACATTTTGGTTTACTGTAAGAAGGCATTAGATCTTTTTAAAAACTAGTAAATAAGTATGCATGGCAGCATTATTAGCAAGAGGCAAAAGAGACACAACTTCTATATCCATCAGCTATTGAACAGATAAATAAAAGGTGGTCTACTCATAAATTAGATTCTTTCGTTGGAGGGTGGTTGAGATTGAAAGCAGGGCTTTCACACAGAGTTACATCCCTTTTTATGTTTTACTTTGAGGCAGGGTCTCATTAAATTGCTAGACTGACCAGGCTGGGTTTGAATTTGTGATCCTCCTGCCTCAGTCTCCCAGACTGCTGGGATTATAGGCATGCACCACCATGCTCACTCTACAATGGAATATTATTTGGCCATTAAAAGGAATGAAGTTGAAAGTGTCAAGAATATGAATCCCTATAGGCTGAATTATCATTTCCAATAAACGGATTATTTTATCAGAGCCTCACATCTGATGACTGATGACGCTGAGAGAGCCATGTGAAGACAGACGCAGACACTGGAGTGACACGGCTGCAAGTTTAAGAATGCCAAGGACTGCAACAGCCACCAGGCGCATGGACAAAGGCAGGGATAGACTCCCACATGCTGCAGCTTTCCGAGGGAGTGTGGCACTGCTAACAGCAGGATTTCAGATCTGTGGCTTCCAGAACTATGGGGGAATACATTTCTGCTGTTGTAAACCACCCTGTGTGTGACTATTTGTGACAGTGATCCTAGGAAACTGATATTACCCCAGAAACATTATTCTAAGAGAGAGAAGCAGGATGAACAGGACCACATATTATGCGATTCCATATATAGAAAAATGCTGAGAAAAGGCAAATCCATAGAGACAGAAAAGAAATTAGTGGCTGCCTAGGGCTGAGAGATGGTAAGTTTGGGGAGAAATAAGTAATCGTGTAGAATTTGTTTTTTTTTTTGAGAGGGTGAACAAAAATGTTTTTAAACTGACTGTGGTACTGAAAGCACAACTCTATGAACATACACTAAAGGCCAATGAATTACAATAACAATGAAACTATGGCCGTTAAAGTGAGGAAGAATTCATTTTAAACAGATGGAGCATGTCAACAGGACTCAGGACTCAAGATGATCACAGCTCAAATGAGTAAAACTGGAACAATCAGAACAATGAAATCAATACACGACTCCATTAAGTTATAGTCCCCAGAATCCACTTTAAAAAATGTTTTTAATAAATAATTCTATACATTTTCCCTTATAACCTATGCAAGCATAGCTCCTATATCCCGAAAGTCCTGCCAATATCTGGCATCATCTGGCTAATTTTGGCCAACTTAATAAAGTTGTGTACAAGGGCTGATTAAAAACTACCCTGTGTGTTTAAATAAAAAAATTACAGAAAAAGAAACATTCTCATTAATCCCCCTCAAAATACATTACTCTTCATTTTAAACACACTCATCCCTCACTCTTGACACTTTCTGAAGCAGTTCTGGAAATCCTCTATCCTGAGTCATTATGGCATGTGATAAAAACTACAGTGAATGCTGGTGCTAAGTGCCATCCAACAGGAAGGCAGGCTTGTAAAAATACCAGTGTGTCCTCATCCACTTTGTTCACCAGATGTGTCACTGTGTGACCTCGGCTCTTTCCCAAAGTCAAAATGACTAGGAAAGATTAACATTTTAAATCAATTCAGGATATCAAGGCAGCCACAACAGTGCAACTAAATAAACTGAACTGTCTGGGGTGTGACCCTCCTGCCTCAGCCTCCTAGAGTGCTAGGTTATAGGAATGTGCCACCATACCTGGCTCCCAGCCAGATCTTACCTTGGTGATCTAGATCTGTCTTTCCAACTGCCTACTTGATTCTACCTGCTACATCTGGATTTCTTACAGGCACCTTCAACATAGGAAAGTGGAAATCTTGATCTTTCCCTAGATGTCCTCCTGTGTCTGTCCTCACTGACCACCATCCCTTCAGCTGCTCAAATCAGAAGTGTCTCTGTTCTCAGCCAGGCGTGGTGGCACATGCCCACATTTGGGAGGCTGAGGCAGGAGGATCGTTGTGCGTTCGAGGCCAGCCTGGGCTACAAAGTGAGCTCAAGGCCAGCCTGAACTGCATAGCGAGACCCTGTCTCAAAAAGACAAAAAAAAAGTGTCTCTGTTCTCAACTCTCCTTTCCCCTTCCTCTAACATCTCACAGTCGCCAAGTCCTTTATTTCCTCTCCTGCGTTACATCCACTTCTGTTCACCTTCACTGGCAACGCCCTTAAGCGAAGCAGTCGCCATCTCTCACTCCTCCTTTCTATGTCATCCTGCCGCCGCCTCCTGCTATGCAATCTCCTATTTCCCTTCTTAGAAGCTATCACTTTCAGCAGCTTTTGGTCCTTTCTGGGAAGTGACGTCATTAGAGCAAGTCCTTTCCCATGCCCTTCGCCCACCTCACCCTCTACATCCCTGCCTCACTGGCTTCATTTCATTCTTCACTGTCCCCTTCTCGTAGAGCCATCTTTCCTCTCCTGCTTCCAGTCTCGGTGTAATCACTTTCTCTCCAGAGATTCTACTGACCCCACAGGACATCCCGCCCTGTTTATGCAGGTTTCATGCCCCATTATTCTCCAAATAATTTATTGAAACAATCATAAAATAAACTGGTTAATATTTACCTAATAGTCACTTCCGGACCCTAAAACTGTGCCTACAAAATAAACACTTGAAAGAATGGATAAACAGAGAGGGAGGCAAAACTAACAGTGAGGCCATGAGACAGGCTCCTGTCAGCACTGGCCCCAGGAGGCACGGGTCCCGCCAAGTCTCCTGTCTCAGCAGTCCTGGTCCCTGTCTTGTTCACGTCTGCCCACTCACCACACTCTCTGGGGATGGGAGCTGGCCTGCCAAGGCCGGGCTGCTATTGTAACCAGAGGTGACGCCAGAGGAGAGGCTGCCATTGGAGCTGGTGCACAGGGAGCTGGAGCTGGCCAGGGCGTGTAGTTTTTCCTCTTCCTGGGAAGGACAGGTCATCATCAGCCAGCTTCTAGTGCACCCAGGAGTCCCTACTCCACCTCCCACCTCCCACGCCCCACGCCCCTCACTATACACCGTACACTCTTGCTCACAGAGCCGGGCCTGGGGTTGTAGCTGGTCTGTAGAGGAACAGTAGGCCCAGCCCGAGTAGGGCTGCCATGCCCTCCTCAGAGGGGCACAGCCCCAGGCTGAGCAGCCATGGTGACACGGCCTCAGACTGTCTGCCCTGACTCCAGGCCTATCCTGAAGTCGAGGCTCACCCTACTCCTCACCCTCAGCAGCTGGGAGATGATCTGCTGGCGGATTCGAAGCTTCTCCTGTGTAGTCCGCTCCCGCAGCCGCTTCCGTGCCCGGGCAATCTCTACCTTGGCCTCCTCACGGGCTTGCTGATAGTTACGCAGCATCTGCTCCATGTCAGTGGGTGGGTGGGCGGAACTCAGTGCTGACTCTGGGCTTCTGTGGAAATCACAGGGTGAAAGGATAGCTTCCAACATGGCGGATGGAGTCAGCCCTGCCTGCCTCACAGGCCACCCCCACCTCCTTCTTAAAGAGCTCATCCGCCCCACCCCATCTACCCTTTCCCGTAACTCCCCACTCCAGTCCTCCAGCATCCGATTCTCTCTGCCCCAGTCTGCCACATCCACCTCCACTGTCTGGATACCAACTCCATCCCCAGTTCCCCGCAGCTCCCCCTCTACCAGAGACCCTTTCTGCAGGTTCTGGGCCCCGTTACCTGGTGGTCTCTACAACATCCTTCCTCAGTTGCTGCAAGTATTCTCGGCGCTTGCTGGGCAAGTCCAGGTCCCAGGAGGGGAAAGCCCTGTTAGGCAGGAGGCTCAGTTGTTTCTGGGGACTCAGGCTTCGTGTCCGGCGGAAGGTGTGAAGTCGCTCAGCCTGCTCTCTCTTGAGAGTCTCAATGACTTGTTTTTGTCTGAGACAAAACATGACTGACTCACCGACCTGGCCCTGAGTGCCCTCACCTGATGTTCTACCCTCAACCCCTGGAAGATGCCAGAGATGGGCCAGGGCAGAAGAGCCACTGTCAGCTTCCCTAAGTTCTCTTCCCCCTCCCCTCCCCTCCCAGCAGGGGGCCTTACCGTGCATGGTGCTCCTCCCAGGTGGACACCACAGCCTCATCTGGAGCAAGTGCCGCCCCTGTCCCTCGCTGCAGCACCTGCAGCAGCGCATCTGCCTCCCCGAAGCCACGGTGCAGTTTTGCTTCTGTGAGTTCTATACTGAGTGGGGTACTCTGGGCCCCAACCTGCAGGGAGACCTGCTCCCTTGGGGACCACTCAGGATGCACGCTCCGGTCACCAGGTTGTGGGAGCATCTGCTTCTGCTCGCCAGAGCAGAGATCAGAGCTGACCTCCAGCTCCTTACTCACACCCAGCCCCCTAGAAGAGCCATGCTGAACCCTATACCAGTTACTAAATTTGTTATGCACCGGGAGCTCCCTTAGGCTGCAATGCTGGGGTTCGGGGGCCACACAAATCTGGGAACTGGGACACATTTCCTCAAGTTGGCAGACCTGAGGTAATCCAGCAGTGCAACCTCGCATCCCTGCAGGGTCAGTCAGCTCAGCACCAGGGCTGGGGCCAAGGTGCTGGGAGCCCTTCCATGAGGAGGGATTCGCAGCGAGTTGCGGCTCCACCGGAGGTGCTGAACACTCACCCCAATTTTCAGGCCTGCTCTGCCACTGACTGCTCAGTGGGCCCTGCTCTGGGGAAGCCGCCTCTTCAGACAGAAAGCTGTCAGTCAGCCTCTGGCTCCAGTACCTTGAGGGTGGAACTGGTGGGCTGCTTTGGCCTCCAGTGATGGTCCTGGGCTCAGGCTGCTGAACAGGTTGCCCCAAGAAGCTAACCTGGACACTCAGGCTCTGTGGTGGGCTACACGGGCAACTTAACTCCAGGACTGACTTCCCACTACTGCCTTTTCCATCCAGAGCCTTCAAGGTCTGGGAGCCGCCCGGCTCATGAGTGATTTGAGAACAACTGTCCGCTGGAGGTCTTAGGCTGAAGTCAAGCTTCTGGTGACCCTCTGGAGGGCAGGCTGAGGGAGCTGAGAGAGTCAAAATGCCTGGGGTAGGACCCGGCTCTTGGGTGCTGGCACTAAGTGTGAGGATTGGGGAGGAAGCTCTGTCCACCAAACAGGCACTCATGGGGCCTGGCTTCCTCTGGACCTGAGGCTCTCGGGTGGGCTCTGAGGCACTGGGGGAGGGCCCTGGGGTACGAGAGGTGCTGAGGCCGGGGCTGTGGACAACCACACAACAGGAGTCCCCGGGCTGGGAGGCATCAAGAGAAGCTGGGGGGCTCAGAGAAGGCTTCTGCTCCTGAGGGGCTCTCTGAAACCTCAGGTGGGGTGAAGGCACTGGAGGGCTTCCCAGTGCACAGGGGGTACTTTCTTCAAGAAGATCTGAAGGCACAGTGGCTTTCCGTGCCATCTCCTCCGTGTCACTCTCAAGGGCTCCTGTGACATCTCCCTTTTCTTGTGACACAGATGCGGTATCTGAGCTCAGCACTTCAACGATTACACTGACTTCCTGAGTTTTGGCCTCTGGGGCCTGGGGGTGCAAAGAGGGTGAGGCCAGCTCAGCCTGGCTGTCCTTCTCCACACTGGTCTGAGTCGCACGGTCAGTCCTGAGGGCCTGCAGGGCCTCAGCTATGGGGTCCCTCTTGGTGTTGTGCTCCTTGGCCACACTTGGCTGGGAGAGACTTCCAAGCAGCTCTGAGGTGCTCTGCAGGAGCTGTGAAAGGTGGAGAGACAGGTTGTGCATGCTGGCCCAGGAGGCCAGGTCACAGGGTGATACCTCACTGGTGTCAGGCTGAGCAGGTAAGACATCAACACAGCTCTGGGGCAGCTGGCAGCCCAGGGTCTGTGTGCCCTGCTCGTAGGTGTTCACCTTGGCCTGTGCCACAGGGCTGCCAGTCTCAGACGGGTACAGCAGCACCACCTCATCCACTGCACCTACAGAACTTCCTTCAGCCAAAGGGAGCCCACTCTTTAGACAGCCTGTTTCATTAGTTGCACCCTTTAACTGGGTTATCTTGTCCGGACCACTCAGAATGTCTCCCAAGGCAAATGAGGCATCCCTTATGTTCCAGGCCTCGTTGGAATCCTGTACATTCTCAGTGCTGCTGTGTGTGCTTGACAGGTCCTGAGTTTGGCTATAAGTGCTGAGGTGGGAGTAGAATGGGGGGTTCTGGTCTCCTAAGACGTTGTCCATGCTGGAGCACTGGGCTACATTTGATGGCCTTGGACCATGGGCTTTCAGGCTACAGGAGACATCAGCTGCCCTATCAAATACACATTGCTTCCAGCCAATGTGCACAGGCCCCTCAGGGCACCATGGCGAGATGTACCGATTAATATCCTTGGAGCCCAAGTACAACATTCCTTTCTCTACCTGTCCATCCTCTGACCTAACCTGGACACCTAGTTTCTCTGGCTTTCTCTGTAGAGCCAAAGTACTAGACACCCAACTGTTCATGAAATCAGAGGTTGGCATGGAGGACACCGTGGAAGACACTGGGTAAGGAGGAGTGGCATGTTTCAGTGGCATGTGCTCAGCAGGGCCATCACTCAAGTTAGATGGGGCCGATGGATTGGAATCCTCAGTCTTCAAAGGTGTTTCCGTCACCATCTTTCCTGAGGAACAGTCCCGGATGTGTGGGTGCCACAATCGGTGAAGCCCCTGTGCATCCTCATCTGGAGGGGGAGGAGGCTCCACCCTCATGTGTAGCTCCTGAAGAGATTGAGAGTTCACCACCGAGAACTGAGGTCTGGGATGGGGCATGCAGTGTTTAGAGCCAGAGAAGACTGTAATCACGGGAAGCGAGGGCCCATGATGGGGAGTCGGCTGCTCTTCACTGGGGTAAAGCCGGCCAGGCCTCCAGCCAACAGGCTGTGGTACTTCACTGTGCCCCAACAGCACAGAAGCCGGGTCTCCAAAGCCTGGTAAGAAAGACTGGGACACAGGAAACGTGGTCACAGCCACCTCTTCTCTTGCAGCACCTCTGATGTGATAGCCATTCAAGCCACCCTGATCATCGAGTGGAGGATTCCTGCCCTGGGGAAGGGCCTCACCACCTACCGAAGCAGAGTCTCTCTGCTGTTCTTGGTCTTCCCAAGGACTATCACCCTGAGGACTACAGATGTGTTTTGCTACACACTTGGCTAGAGGATCCCTGCACTCAGTGGAAGGGTTTGGCTTTTCTGAAAGGCGTTTGGTATTTTCTAAGCACCCATGTTCACTCTCAAGAGACCCTTCACTTAGCCTCAGGGTGTGCGGTCCCTGAGTTTCTGTAGGTGGCTCTGGCTTGGTCTGAGACACCTGTGCACTGTGTCCACCTACAGAATGATCCCTGAGGTTCCTCAGCGGCTCAGAGCATGTGCCTGCAGGGCAAGGGGCAGCCTCAAGTTCCGTGCTGGCTTTCTTCTTAGCAACCTCTTCCTCAGGACCCCCTACAGTCCTTAGGCTTCTGTCAGTAGCTGACTCAGACAGGGAATGTGTCCTCACATAGGAAGTGCCGAGGGAGTTACACCCTTGAGTGGGTGATCGGATAGCAGCTGCAGTCAGGGGTTCAACCATGCTGCCGTCTGCTGGCCCAAGAGTCCCACAGCTATGTGCCAAGAGTATGTCAGCTTCCTTGAAGGAGGTCTTTCCTATCTCACTCATTTCATGGGCCCTGGAAGGTGCAATGAAAGGTGGGTAGACAGGATACGGGGCAGCCTGGGAATTTGTCTGCCAGTCACCGTCTCTTTGACAGGTGCGAGTAGCGGTGGTCTGATGGTAGCACGATTGTTGGCAAGGAATGGTTCCGCTCTCTTTTGCCTCCCTCACTGTGCTGCGAGCACTGCTGCCTTCTGTGCTCCCAGAGAACACAATGCAATCTTCGGTTTCCCCCAGACCTCCACATGGAGCCTCATCTCCCCTAGGGTCTGGGGATGGAGTTGGGCTCAGATTTTTGTTCTCAGTCCTGCAGGCTTCTGCTGGCCTAACCCAAACGTTCTCCTCCCACCTCACCCCTTGCTGTGCGCCCGCTTCCACTTCAGCATTTCTCGGGGCTCCAGGCAGAGCAGCCTGTTGTTTTGGACTGGCCCTCACTTCTTCTAAGCCAGTAGAAGCCTTATGGCATTGGACTTGATCTTGCTTAGTCGCTGAAGAGCTTGAAGAATTCCCAACACTACAGCTCACAGACTGACTTTCAAAGTGAGCAGTTTTTCCTCCCTGTGCAGTAACTGAAAAGTTACCTGAGACTGCTCCATATGTGGTATCTACAGCCTCAGGCTCCCGGTGCTCTGGGCTGCCAGTGCGACTGCCAGGAGACATGCCCTCTACAGTGTCCCGTGTGGCTAACTGATTCTGCCCACAAAGGACGGGGCCAGGATCATCATAAGAAGATAAGGCAGACACTGCTTTCTCTGATCCCACTATCCTGTCGGCCTCCACAGCTCCTGAAGGAAGAAGCCTGTCTAACATCAAAGGACCAGCAGAGGAAAATGTTCTGGATGCTTGCTTCTTCTTCGCTATGATTCCAGGAGAACCAGAGTGATCTGAAAAACCTTCCTTTGCTTCCTGGAAAAGCCTCAGATCTCTAGGGTAGCATCTTTTCCCTGGAGCAGGTGCAGCATGAGAGGAAGACTGTGGAGGAAGCTGGAGCCCTCTGTTCATTTCAGGGCTGGGCAGCGGTCCAGAGCCATCTATACAGACAGGCATGGCTTGGGCTTTCCTCTCATCAGCCAACAGATGTCCCGGTGTAGCAAAGACAGACGCCACATGGCATTCTGGGGCTTCACCCTCACTCCTGGTCCTTCCTGGCATTAACTGGTCCATTTGCTCACACTGAGTCCTGCCAGCAGCCCCTGAAGAACGTTCGGGTTCTACTGAAGGTTCATAGTCAGTAAGGACTGTACCCCCAGTCCCAAAGTCATTAGGCCACTTTCTCCAGATGTTTGCCTGTCTGATCTCCTCCAAGATAGCCAGGCAAATGGATGCATGGACAGATGTCTCCAACAGTATGGGCTCTGGATCAGGTACCTTAGGCATGGAAACAGATCCTGAGCAAGTTCTGCTGACAGGGCCCTGGTCCTTGGCCTCCTCCTGTGTCTTGCACTTTGCTCCTCTGCCTTGGTCATTACCCTCCTCTAAGGAGAGGCTGACCTGCTTTTCAAGTTCCCTAGAAGTCATGTTCGAGGAAGTGGCTTGTATTTCTTTTTGTCCAGCTGCCTCAGTTTCATTGCCAAAACTTTCCTGAGCAGTCAAACCCAAGGAAGTGATTTCGAGGTCTCCTCGGTCTTGGCTGGTGCTTGCTGTTATCTGCTCCTCTGTCCCCAGGGGAACATTCTCTGCTGCATCAGACTGACCATGCAATCCCAAGGCCATGGGCCTCACATCCCCACACCAGGCTGTGTATGCCATGGAGGAGCCCCTTCTAATGTCTCCCTGCAGATGGGGGCTTCTGTTCTCTCTACTCTGGCTGTCACATCCTACTCCATGTTCTAGGGGACTGTCAGGAATTTTCAATATTGTAGGATCTAGCACGTGGTCAACTGAAGAAATGCCTATAATATCAGGGCCATGAAAACAGCTTCCTGGTAGCCTTGGTGAAGGCAAGGGCAAGGTATTGCTCCAGTCTTGATTAGAAGGGGCTGTGGAGAAGTCTGTGTGGCTTGGTAATGAGACAGTCTCCTGGCTGAAACACGTGCACGTACAATGCTGGTTTGGGCCAGGATGTTCCTGAGTCAATGAGACCATGTTACTTTTGTCCTTTGGGCCCCTGCCCAAATGCAAGGCCATTTCTTCAACTTCACTTTGAGCTCTTAGCCCGTCTGGCTTGGAATCACTTATGCACTCCGCAACTTGGCTGTCCTGAAAAACTTCCATGGTCTCCAGGTCCTCAAGATTTCCCAAGCCCCAAGGCTGCTCTTCGAAGCTCGCTGATGCTTGTACCAACCTGACTTCCTTCCCTGAACTCTCAGGCCAGGGATGCAAGGATGGAGCTCTAGACAATGCTTTCATTCTCCTCTGGTGAAGAGCAGTGTCGGTGGGCTCTTTGCAAGCTGCGCCTTTCCCTAGATCACACGTGTCCCTGGAGGCGCTATCTGCTCCAGCTGGGCGGGTATGCGCTACCACCCTCTGACACTGTTGTACACATTCCCTTGACCTGGAGGGGCCTGGAGGGATTTTTTGGACCTGGTTCTCATTCCCAGTGGTTCTGTTAGCCTCCATTTCCCCAGCTTCACTATCCCCAAAGACAACATCACCTGCTTGTCTTGGAAAAGATGATTGATCCTTATAGGATAAATGGTTTCCAGAGCTTCCTGGCCTCAGGACATGGTCGGAGCTCTCTTGGTCCTTCTGGTCCTGGGACACAACCTCCTCACTAACTCCTGATGTGTGGGAAGCATGAAGCTGCTTATTCTGCTTGGATCCAATTTCTAAGATGCCATTTTCCAATTGCATGACACTCCTAATTAGCCTAGCCATTTCATCAGCATTACTAACTCCTTTATACTGTTTCTTTCCCAAAAATTCGTCTTTGGAGTTTAACATTTCTTGTGATCCTCTGGGGCCCTGACATTTAATGGGGCAGCTTTCCTGATAGCATGTAACAGACGGGGCACTTTCACAGGTAGACCCTATCTCTGAAAGTTCAGGCTCTGCTGGGCTGTCTGTGGGATGGACAGTTCCTCCAAGGAGCCCGGTTTCACTCTTCTCTCCCCACTTATGGGTTGGACTCTCATCCTGGGCTATAATCATGGGGCTGCTTACTCCATGACATACTGATCCGGACTTCATAAAAACAGCTGTTTCCCCTGGCATGTCCTTCTCAAGGCCTAAATCAGTAGTTTTACAGATGAAATCAGATCTAGGTCCAAAAGGAATCTGTCTGCTCATATCATGGGCCTGAATCTGAGCCTGCTCTTCTTTCCTACCTGCCTCAGGTTCACAAATGAAAAGGAAAGGCTTCCCAGATCCAGAACTGTCTGAAAAAACATCCCAACAGGGCTGTGTAGGAGCCTTTTCTTTTTCATTAAGTACGGGAAGACTGTGCTTTTTATTTAAAATTCCAAATTCATTTTCATGCTCAGGTACTTCTGTGCCAGTAAAAGAGAAAATATGTCTGTTCTGAGCAACAAGAAAATGAACTGAATTATGGCTTCCCTCTTTAGTATTTTCAGCACACTCCCCTAACTTGCCAGTAACTTCTTTGGTGTTCAGATCAACTGGCCTCTCTGCAGTGACCTGTTGAGAAAAGGCAACCTTGGAATTCCGGTTTTGTAACAGCACTGGCAAACTGTTCAGGTAAGTTTTCTGTAGGACTTGGTGGTCATGACTAAAGCCCCAGGCCTCCCGGGGAGGTGGGGAAGGCACCCATACTTCTCTGCGAGCTGGAATCTCTAAGGCAGTTTCTGTCAGGGCATCCCTGCTTTTGGTCACATAGAATGTTTCCAAGATAGGTGGCTGTGGGGAGGATGAAAAAGGATTCCAGGGAGCACAGCGGACGTGTGGCTCTGGATCTGATAGACTGGCAAAAGAAACATCTGTGTGTCTTCCAACTACTTCCTCAGAGCTCTCCTGGTAATCTGCCTTCTTTTTCTGTTGGAAGTGGTGGTTGTTGTGACTTAATTGTCCTCGCTGAACTGAACTATTTTTCCTGAGAGGAGACTGGCCTTGGGGCCAATGGTCTGCATTGGTGGCCTGCAAAACATTTCTGCAACAAGCATTCTTCTGGAATACATACGTATCAGAGGAAGTTATCACTGCGGTTTTTCTGCTATCCTGATAGCACCCTTCCAAGCTCTTCTGTCTGACTTCACAGGCTTCTTTTAAGGAATATGTTATCTTGTTCTCTGCGACACAAACCTGTATATTTGTAAATCCAGAAGCCAGTGATTCCAAGTCAGCTGAATACGCTCCATTACAACCTACCTCTTTCTCACTAGTACTTAAGAAATCTGAAGCACTTTCCAACGTGGCACTCAAACTGTCCTGCTCTTTCTCTGCTCTCAAATGGCTGGTTTTGGAGAGATGGACTGGAAAGTCATTAAAATTCAGACTGCTAGAGATTCCAGAACCAACCTGCTGTTGAGTATCTCCTCCTTTGCTAGAATTTTCAGCCAGAGAACTAGAGTCTTCCTCAAGGTAGAGGAAGGGTGGCCTGGGCTCTCTGATAGCCTCCGAAACAGGGTGAGAGAGTTCAAGAATGAATTTTTGCTGAAGGGTGGCCCAGTCCTCTTCATGGGTGCTGCCCACATAAGTGAATGAGGTGGCAGAGGCAGCAGGCCCACTCGATACACTAGAATTAGAAACTTCAGAGTTTCCCTGTTGGGTTGTATCAGAGGCTCTCCCTTGAAAGAGGTCATCAGCTCCCGGCTGAAGAAGCCTTTGAGTTCCCCGAAGTGACAACTTGGAAATATCAGAAGCAGAGGTTGTGTGCACATCTCTTGCGGTGCAGGCTAACTCAGTATTGCCTTGGGGCAGTTTCAAGCTATCTGGCAGAACTGCTTCTGCAGCTGGTGGCTTTAGTTCTTTAATACTCCGCAAGCACCCAGGTTTCTCTTCATCATAGGGCTGGACTTCTTGGACATCAGGACTTAGAAGTAAAGAATCCTGTACTCCTCCGGGGCTGCTAGGATTGATCTTAGAGTCACAGGAGAACCAGGAATCCATGGACACCAGAGAGCTCTCTCTCGAAAGCTGTATGCCTTGGAAAGAGCTGGCTCGTTCTGGGTAGCTGGCCTCCATCTCTGACTCAGACTGCTCCTTATCAGGCTGGACCTGAGGATTAAGGTAGAATGAACTGCTCACTGGCAGGATGGCACTCAGCCCTGTCCCTGCTCTGTGGCTGATGGGCCCAGGTCTGCACATTGCCTCCTGGTCCACTACAGGCAGAATGGAGTTCTGCCGGTGCCAAAATATCTCTGTGGGCATCTCATCAGCTGAACCAAGGCAAGGCTCCTCTTGCTGATCTTCTTCCAATTCTTCCTCAGCATCGATCAGGCTGTCTAAGGAAAAGCTCTCAGCAAGCAGGCTACTGTCTAAAGGCCTGGGAAAGTTCCTCATACACGTTTTAGTTCTGGTCTTCAGGTGACTACATTTGTTGGGGGGATGACTGCCCCCTAGTCTTTCTTTTGAGCTCTGGTCTCCCTTTTCAACAAGTAACTCCTCAGATATTTGGCTGTTGTGACTTTCAGAGTTCTCTGACGCTGGGAGATACCACTTGCCTGGAAGGTCCTCTGGTGTCAGTGGCTCTGTCAGTGAGGCTTTGGCATAGACACAGGAGAGAGAATCCACTGAGTAGCTGCTATCTGTGTCAGATAAATCATCTTCTCCTCTTGCACAGTCCATCACTGGGCTGGAGTCTGTGTGTGAAGCTGTGGTGTTTGGGTCTCCTGCACTGTGCAGTCCCTTCAAAGGACGGCCATGAGGTAAAGGAGAGTACTTTTTGGCAATGTCTCTGACCTTCGCTGCCAGCACCCTCTGAAGCCTTTTTGATTCCCTGCCTGGAAAAGGTAGTTTGGATTCTGTCCGAAAAGTGTTGGCCACTCTTCCAAGCTCAGCTGCCTGCTTAGGTCCACCAGGATAAGAGTAACTATAACTGGCTCCCCTAGCAGCCTTGTGAGCCCCAAGGTTCCTTCCTTTTTGTGAGACAGCTTGTGTGTTGCCAGAGTCTGCTAGTCTCTTAGCTCTTCTGGCCTGGGTACCAGAGGTGAGGGTCTTTGGTCCATCTCTTGACTTTAGATTGTCAGGTGACTGACACAGAGATGCCAAGCCCTGGGACACCATCTGAGAGAGCTGCTTACCCATTCTCTCCACTTCCTGGATGTTGACAGACTTATGGCTCAGGGTAAGACAGGTGCCTAGAGCTGAGGTGTCTTTCTTGGCCATGCAGAGCTGCGGCTGGCCTGAGGGACAGAGATCACTGTTATAGAGGCACCCCATCCTTGGAAGGCAAGCAGCTGCCGGGGAAACATGGTCTGCCAGCGGGATTTTCTCTGACACTTGGTGAGTAGGGTCAGGCATAGGTGGTAGCATGGTAGAGTGACCCCCATTCAGAAAAGCACTGTGGAGACAAAGAAAATCATCTCAGAAAGAGTAATCCACTGAGTAGCTGCTTGGAGCAGTTCCCTACTTTCACTGAAAAAATAAAACGTTTGCTCTGAAAGAGGTTACAAATCAGGCCCAATGTCACCTTGTCCTATTGTTTTCAGGGTCAGAGGAAAGTTTGCTAAGTACAAAAGGAAACTGGACTAGTCTTGGTTCTCTGTGAAGTCCCAGATATACTATGTTCCTCAGTTTTTTTACTTATATAAAAAAGTTGAATTCCATCTAATTATACCTTTAGGTAATATGAAGAAAATAAGAACAATTTAAATACTGTAAGAAATCAAACAGATAAATTCATAATGTGGGTACATTTGGAGATCTCAAGTTTGACTCCAGCCTCAGAAACTTAGTGACTTAGCAAGACTCTGTCTCAAAATAAAAAATATAAAAGGGCTGGAGATGTAGCTCAGTATGAAGGCTCTGGGTTCAGTCCCCAGTATCCCCCACATCATAAAAAGCCACATGCAGTGTGGAAATTTGGATTAATTTAAAAAACTAAATGTAAGTAGATGTTTTGAGGCAACTTGAGAAATATGAACATGGTTTACGTTTTAGATGCCTATTTGTTTTGTTTTTTTTTTGATACTGGGAATCAAACTCGGGACCTCACACTTGCCAGGAAGGCACTGTACCACTGAGCTAAATCCCCAGCCCTTAGGTTTTAAATTATATTAATTAATCTTAGTTTTAGTAGCTATAATAATGACATCATGGTGACAGTCTTTTTTAGAGGTACGTACTTAAAAATGTAGGATTGAAATGACATGATGTCCAGGAGCTGCTTTAAAATACTTCAGAAAATGGGAAAGTGGGGAGACTAAGTGTGGACAATCTTGATAATGGCTGAATGTGGATGATAGATATATATATATATATACAGTATTCTCTTTGTGTATGTTTAAGAATTTTCCATAATAAAATGTTAAAAGAAAAGGCTTGCCTAGTACCCTGAAGACCAGAGAGGTGAGAAAACATAACATCACACACTGATTGTGAGCCTGCTATGTCAAGGACCTGACAATCTGAAGGAGAATAAGATCCAGCCCTGCTCCAAGCAGTCTAGGATAGAGGACACCCTCACCTTGCCTGCTGATGGGGAGTGAAGGAGAAGAGAAAGGAGGAAACCCCAACATGAACCTGGGAGTAAAAGACAGCTCTGCAGTGAGCAGGAGAAAGGGGAGGAAGCTGACTCGCGGTGGCAGGTCAGGGAGGGCACAAGAGGGAGGCGGCACGGCAGGAAGAAGTCAGCTTTGATATAGGAGGTGGTGGAGTGGGGTTCGGGCACATGAGGAAATGTATATGGATGGAAAGGGTCTAAAAAGCAGATGAAAAATGACACAGAAAGCTTTCCTCAGAAGGTTAAGAGGTGCTACTCAGGCGGAAAGTGAAAAGAAAACCCAGAATCTGAAAACATAAACAGAGGAAAAAAAAAAAAAAGAAGCCAGAAGGGAAGAAAAGTGTTAAGAAACAGTGGAATAAACATATTTTTCTATTTGACAGCCTGAGGAAACCGAGGCTCTGGAGAGTAAAAAACTCTGCCTGGACAACAAGGTTATAAAACTCCAGTGACAACCACTGACTATACCTGTGCAGCGGGGGCAAGAGCCTTTGGTAGCTCAGAGAACTGCAACTTGTACGTCTGTTTCTAGGTGGAGGCTCTGGGGCTGTGGAATCAGAGGTAGGGACCCAGCATGGGGACTGGTGGGTACTGTCATCCTGAAGCCAGCACAATTCCCTGAGCTGCTCCAGACTCTCCTGGGCCTCCAGCAGCCTTTGCTTCTTGATGAATCCGTCTACCTGCAATGAGGCCTTTTTTCTTGGGATGTTGTGCTCTCCTGCCTGAGGGGCACGTCTCTGTGGGAGCTGCAGCTGCACCAGCCTATTCTTCTTGTTTTGGACCAGTGGGCACAGCACAGCCTCAGAGTATGTCTGAAGCCGAGCATCAGGTGCCACTGAGACCTCAGATTCTTTCTCTGCTCCAAGGTCGTCTTCTTGCTGCTGCTGCTGCTGCTTCTGTAACTTGGCCAGCCAGGTGTCTTCTCTAAACCGCCACTGCTGGTCTAAGAAACAAAACCCCAGAGAGTGTCAGCCCTTCCTTCCTGTAGCTGCCTTGGATGATTCAGGTGTCACCAGCAAGAGCTGGACCTGTGTGGAGTGAAAGGGCTGGGGTAATGTGGCGGGGGAGGTTCATGGCCTCCTTACCACAGGAGATGGGGACAAGACACCAGCCTCAGCCCAACAGCAGGCACATCCTAGAGCAGGCAGAAAAGCATGGACAAGTGTGCCAGGAAGGAGGAGAGAGAAGGAGGCCCATCACTCTGTTGGGCCATAAAGGAGTCAGCTTCCTTCTTGCCTCCAGCCTCTTTGGAAGCACCTCTGGTCTCTAAAAGAAGGGAGAGAACACCTAATGCTGAAGATTCCATTGTATCACAGAGAAAGCAAAGGAGAGAACACAGAAGGCTGTGGGAGCATGCAAGTGAGAAGTCCAAAGGTGAGGCAGACACCTCTCAGGACATAGGGCACCTACTATCTCCAATCTTCTGGTGGGTGCAAGTCTGGTCAAATTCCAGCTCCTTCTTAGCGCTAATCTGCTCTGCTTGGATCTGCTGCCTCAACTCCTCCACACAGCACTGCTGTTGCTGAATTTGGGCTCTGTGGGATGTCTCTCCATTCCTTGGTGGGTGGTGGTCCTCCTCACTCTGCTCTTCCAGCACTCTCCTGTTACAAAAGGCAATGGGGTTACCCAAGTAAACCCAGGTCTGGACAAGCTAATTGTAGTCTAAGTCCCTCTAAGAGCCCCTGAATTCAACAGGATATAGAGGGCTTTACGCCTCTGGCAGCTTGGGACAAATAGGCATGTTATCACAACAGGCTCATGATGTCACACTGTAGGAGAGGATAAAAGCATAGTCATACAGTACTGGTTTGGCAGAAATACAAATTCATTTTGATTAAGGAAATTAGGAGGAAAATCAAGATCTTTTAAAAAGAACAAAGTTTTAGCTAAATCAATAATAATCCCTTTTTTTTTTTTTTTTGCTTTTTGTTTTTTGAGACAGTCTTGCTCTGTAATTCAAGCCTTGAGCTCACTACATAGCCCATGCTAGCCTTGAACTCATGGTGATCCTCCTGCCTTAGTCTCCAGAGTGCTGGGATTACAGACCTGCACCTCCAGGCCCAGCTTCTCTCCTTTAAGGACTGTTCTGGCTGAAGGAGTCCTATAATAGGACTTAAGAGTTTTACATTTTCCCATACCTTTTCAGAGACTTGTACAATAGTGTTTACTGGTGGAATATGTCCAGAGTTTCCTTAGTTCCAGTGGGAAGAAGTAGGGGAATATGATGAAAAAAAGAGTAGCCAGGGTAGTTAATTTGTGTTGAAATTTATCATAATAAACAATTTATAAATAACTGTAGATTATAGTCCTGCTTTACCCTAGAAGCAAGTTCTTGTATCACCAGAGATGAATCAGAGGCTTCCTGACAACTTCTACCTCCAAGCTAACCTTTGTCCAGGTCATACATAGTCTTCTATGCAAAGGCCTCCAACACTGTTTTTTCAGGGTATTTCCAACCCCATTGTTCAGGCTTCTACAGGAGGCAACTGCATGAGGCCAAGAGCAGCTGTGCAGGCTTGCAGTTCCAGCTACCTGGGAGGCTAAAGCAGGAAGTCACATGACCCAGAAATTCAAGAAAAGCTGGGCAATACAGTGTGGACATACAATGGATGGACGGATGGATGGATGGACAGACGGATGGACAGATACAGGTAAATAAGGGATCCAACTGCGTGGGTGTAACAAGGTGGAGATGGGAAAGGAGTGGTTGAGAAGAGTCAGATTCTGCCAGAGGTTAACTAAAAAGCCAGAACTGGGCCTGCTTTACTCAGCTGTAAGCCCTTAATCTTACTCCCAGGATGTCATGACTCCAAGGCTCAGAGAGGCTCAGTCATTGATCTAATGCAAGAACCAGATCTCAAGTAGTGAGAGAGCTGTGTGCTAAGGATTCACTCTTTCTAGACCTCCACACATCAGACTTTGGGTCTTTGTTTTTTATTTTCAAGTCTGGATCTTGAATGTCCTCCAAAGGCCCTATGTTGAAGGATTGGTCTCCAACGCATGGTACTAACAGAGGTAGTGGGACCTTTAGGAAACAGGGTGCAGGGGAAGGAAGTCAGGTCCTGGGGGCATGGTCCTGAAGGGGATGTGGGAACCCTGGCCCCTCATGCTTCTCTCTCTCAACTTCCTGGCCACCATGAGGTGAGGGTTTCCTCTACAACACAACCACGATGTTCTACCTCACCATGGGTCCAAAAGCAACAAGATCAACCAACCAACCATGGACTAAAACTGTGAGGCAAAATAACCTTTTCCTTTTTCAAAGGTGATTGAGCCAGGGATATAGCTCAGTGGCACAAACACCTGCCTGGCAAGTGTAAGGTCCTGAGTTCAATTCCCAGTACTATAAATAAATAAATAAATAAATGTAGGTGTCTTGGGTTTTTTGTTTTTTTTTTTATGAAGACAGGGTCTTGCTATGTAATTCAGGCTCGCCTTTAACTCAGTAGGTAGGCTCCCTAGGCTGGCCTCCCACTTACAGGTGCTCCTGAATGCTGGGATTACAAGTGTGAACCACCACAACCAGCTTTTTTGGGTTATTTTGTTACAGTGACAGAAAGCTAACATACTACCTTATAAAGTAGAATGAAATCACAAAATACCAAAGCAGAGGCCCACAAACTACAACCTGTGTCAAATTTGGACTGCTGCCTGTTTTTGTAAGTAAAGGTTTACTGGAAAACAACTACAACCTACTGCACTAGTTTTGGGCCACGCTGGTAGAATTAAATAGCTGTGCAAACTCTACATGGCCTAAAATACTAACTTTTTTTCTTCTTTTGTTTTTTTTGAGACAGTGTCTCATTATGTATCCCAGGCTGGCCTCAGACTTGTAGTGACCCTCTGCCTCAGCCTCCCAAGTTCTGGGATTACAGGCATGTAATCCCAGGTGTCACTACACCTGACTTCTAATTCTTTATAGAAAAAGTTCACTACCCTATCTTAGAAAAAATTTACATTTCATAATGCAGTCTTAAATCAGTGAAATATACAGACAGGGATGGGAGTGGGATGGACAATCACTCTTTCTTCTCTGGAAGAAAGCTGTAAGATGACTCAACATGTAATGGGTCCAAGGCCCAGAGCCTTGATCATGTGTACTCAGGGGAAGACTGATACTGATTGGTATAGGCAAAAGGGCATAAACACACAGTAGAACATATAAACTGTGGAAAGGTACACTCTATCACACCTGAGGCAGAATACTAGGAATAGCAATCCAAGTAGAAATCCAGCTAATGTCAAACAAACAGGAAAAACACCAAGCGTGGTGGTGCACACCTGTAATCCCAAAACTGGGAGGCTGAGGCAGGAAGATCACTTCAAATTCAATGCTAGCCTAGACTAGATAGTGAGTTCAAGGCCAGCCTGAACTACATAGGGAGACCTGTCTCAAAAAAGAAAAAACAGTCAATGGAAAATATTTTATACATACATTTTTAAACATCCTATCTATATGGCTGTTCTAACCTTTGACCACAGAAATGGCTAAAATGCAAATATGAGACTATCAGATCACCAGATGCAAAAAGCAGGGAGGGGAATCTGCACTGAGTTCCTTGAGATTGCTGTTCGCTTCTCTGGCTATCTCCCTAACCCTTAGAAGACAGCGTTCCTTGTCCTTCCCCTAGGAAAGCAGCAACCACAAGTTTCCTTCACAGCAGCAACAAGGCCTGTAACGAGAGGCTCTCTGGGGTGATCACACTAGACACAGCACGTTCAGCCTGAGACACCCAAAGGGTCAGGTGGAAGGGCTCCTCTGCTAAGCACATTAGTCAGGTTCCCAAAAACAAGTGAAAAAGAAAATACCAACCTCATGCTACATTCTGTGTACATCATCAAGGGCGTCTTCATTGCCCACAGCCAAGGACCTCTGTCTCTATCGGATGACTACCTTTCACCTTCAATGGCTCTAGCATACCCTAGCTACCGCCCAGACACTTGCTTGCCTGGACTCCACTGTGCCCCTCTGCTTTCCACTCTCAAAGCCCTCTCCTGCTGCCTCAGAGTCTGACAGCTTCTGCAGGAGAATGCAGTAGTGTCTGCTTGCTGGGGATTTAAGGTTAAGCCTCCAAAAGTCCAAATGGGAAAACAACAACACACTCAACAGTTTTCTAGGACAAATGCCTATCTGGTCCAGATCGTTGCTGCAAGGAGAAAGGAGGGCCAACTGGCCAAGCTCCTCTTGCTCTGCAGTCAGTTCCAGCTGATATAAATACTCCTGCAGAGAGAAGTGAGAGAAAAGAAGGCTAGGATAATGGAAGGCTTCAGAACCAAGCCCACCCAAGAGCAGGAGAGAGTCTCACAGAGACACAGCCACCAATCCAGACTGGGAGCACAGCTGACAACTTGCATTCTTCTCCCCTCATAAGTTCCTCTCTATAGTCCCTTTGCCCAATCACAGGTTTGAGCACCGCGCCACATCACCTGACCAGAGGCTGGCACACAGTTGTCTATGGACCAGTCCAAGCCCAGTCTACAGACTCCCAGAGCTGATGTCAAATGGTAGAGGCAGTGGGTGAGAGAGGCACTGATTCTGAAGTCTTTCTCTGTTCTCTAAAAGGGCACATACTTGGTGTTGCTGACAGGTCATGTCAGTGCCTGCGGGACTGGAGAGCCCTAGCAGACTTTATAAAGCAGAAGGAGGACCCAGGCTGCTCTGGGGTGGATGGATCAGCTCGCTGAGTCGCGAGGTCAGGACAGAGGAAGGGAGGCAGACTTCCTGGCAGCTTGTCCCTGGGCCTCCCAGCCACAGGGGCCCAGGGTGGGTGAGCACCGTGCACACACACTTGCTTTCAATCTTTATCAGCAGGATCCCGGGGAAAAATGGCAATATCCTTACTTTAGAGATGAGGAAGCAGGGTTGGAGGTTCAACAACCTGCCTAAGATCCCACAGCGCTTATGGGGTACAGCCAGGGTGTGAACACTTTAAAAAAAAAAAAATCCAAAACAATATGATAGGAGATACCAATGATTAATACACTGCATATTATTATCTTTAGTTACTCAAAGTACAAGATATCAGCATGTAATTATCCAAATAATATTAGTACAAACCTACCTTTTCAATGAACTAGGAGAAATTAGTAGTATAACTATCTTATCTTATATATATATATATATATATATATATATATATATATATAAAATTTTTTCCTTTCTTTTGTCTTTTCCCTCATCCAAATTGTTCTTTCCCTTTGAGCAGTTTCTTCCCCTTTCACAGTATCTATTGGATGTGTTCATATTTTACGTTTAACTGATTTGTAACCGATGGCTGTGAAACACATGAACTTTAGGCAAATGTCATTTTTTGGCTGCTGGGGCTTCCATGGTAAGCTAGAGCCTTGTTCTAGACTCTTAAGTCCCCCAGCCCCAGCCTGAACTGTAGGGCCATAA
>NW_004955416.1:9317530-9359865 GCF_000276665.1 Chinchilla lanigera | reverse complement strand
CAGTTTCTCTTTCCTTTTGAAGTTTCTTCCCATTTTACAATATCTACTGGATCTTATTTACTCTTTCAGCTTCTCACACTAGGAAGACAATACAATGTTTACATATTTGCATCTGATTTATTTCACTTATGAGTGTGGTCTCAAGTTGCATCCATTTACCTATAAAAGTCTCCAGTTCATCCTTCTTTATGGCTGAGTAATACTCCATTATACAAAAAAAAAAACCACATCTTTTTTATCCATTCCTCACTTGATGAGCATTTGGGTTGCTTCCAAGATCTAGCTATTACCAACCATGCTGCTATCAACATGGGTGCACATATATCACCATAGTATGACGTTTTTAATTCTTCAGGGAAGATACTCAGAAGGGGAATAGCTGGATTAAATAGGACCTCCAATCCTAGTTTTTTGAGGAATTTCCATACTAATTTCCACAGTGATGACATCTGTCTACACTTCCATCAACAGTGGAGAATGGTTCCTTTTTCCCCACAGCCTCTTCAACTTTTGTCATTGGTTGATTTCTTGATAATAGTCATCCTTTCTGGGGTAAGACGGAACCTCAGGGTTGTCTGAATTTGCATCTCTCCAATGACCAGTGATGTTGATCATTTTGTTCGTATATTTCTTTGCTGTATTTCTTCATCTGAGAAGTGTATATTCATCTCAGGTGCCCACTTTTGGACTGGTTCTTTAAATTTGGGAGGTCTGATTTTTTTGAGTGCTTTGTACGTTCTGGATAGTAATCCTCTGTCTGAAGAAGAGCTGGCAAACATTTTTTCCCGCATTGTGGTTGTCTCTTCACTCTGTTGGTGGTTTCTCTTGCTGTGCAAAAGCTTTTTAATAAGAGGGATCCCAGTTGATTGATTCTTTGTGATAGTTCCTGTGCGATAGGGATTTTACTCATGAAGTCTTTGCCTACACCAATGTCTTCAAGAATTTTACCTGCTCTATTTACTAGCAGATTTAATGTTTCTGTCTTAATATTTAGGTCTTTGATCAATTTCAAATTTAGTTTAATGCATGGTGAAAGATATGGGTCCAATTTTAACCTTCAGCATGTGCAGAGCCAGTTTTTCTAGCACCATTTATTAAAGAGGCTATCTTTCTTGCAATGAATGTGTTTGGCACCTTTGTCAAAGATAAGGTGGCTGAGTATGTCTGGAATTGTTTCTGCATCTTCTAGTCTGTTCTACTCATCTTCGGGTCTGTTTCTTTGCCAGTATCACATTTTTTTGTGTGTTTTTGGAACCGGGAATCAAACTCAGGAGCTCATGCCTGCCAGGCAGGCACGATGCCACTGAGCTATAACCCCAGCCGCCACGCTGTTTTTATCACGGTAGCTTTATAGTATAATTTCAAATCAGGGATTGTGATGCTCCCCCTGCCTTGCCTTTGTTACCCAGAACTGCCTTTGCTCTTCTAGATCTATTCTGGTTCCAAATGAATTTTAGGATTGTTTTCTCTACTTCTGTGAGATATGCTATTAGAATTTTGATTGGAATTGCATTCAATCTATATTCTGTAAGTATATTTTTCACTATACTGGTTCTTCCTACCCAAGATATCAAGAGATATCTTTCCATTTTCTCATATCTTCTTTAATCTCCTTTTTCAGAGTAGTGTAGTTTTCAATGTAGAGGTCTTATACATCCTTCGTGAGATCAACTCCCAGGTATTTATTTTTTCGGATGCTACTGTGAAAGGTGTTGTTTCCCTAATTTCGCCCTCAGTGACTTTATTTGTGTACAGGAAGGCTATTCATTTTTGAAGGCTGACTTTGTATCCAGCTATGCTACTGAACTTGTTTATTAAATCTAGCAGTTTTTTTTAGTGGTGTTTTGGGGTATTCTACATAGAGTATCATGTCATCTGCAAATAATGATAATTTAACTCCTTCCTTTCCCGTTATTCCTTTCTTTCTTTCTCTTGTCTAATTGCTCTGGCTAAAGTTTTCAGAACTATGTTGAATAAGAGTGGAGACAGCAGACATCTTTGTCTTGTTTCTGATTTTAGAGTAAAACCTTTCAAGTTCTGTCCATTTAGTATGGTGTTGGCTGTTAGTTTGTCATAGATGGCTTTTATCAGATTGCAATAAAGACCATCTATTCCAATTTTCTGTAGGGTTTTTATCATGAATTGGTGTTGGACTTTGTCAAAAACTTTTTCTGCATCTATTGAGCCAAGGACATATGATTTTTGTCCTTGGCTCTGTTAATATGGTGTATTACATTTATTGCTTTACCTGTGTTAAACCATTCCTGCATTGCACTTAGTCATGGTATATAATCTTCTTGACAATTTGCTGCATTATGTTTGCCAGTATCTTACTGAGCATTACTGTATCTATGTTCATTAGGGAGATTGGCCTGTAATTCTCTTTCTTAGTTGGGTCCTTCTCTGGTTTTGGTATCAGGGTAATGCTTGCTTCCAGGAATGAGTTTGGGAGTACTGCTTCCCTTTCAATTTCATTACAGACTTTGAGAAGTATTAGTGTTCAGTCTTCTCTAAACTGCTTATAGAATTCAGTAGTAAACCCATCAGGGCCTGAGCTTTTCTTTCTTGGATGGTTAATTACATCTTTGATTTCATTGATTGATATTTATTTAGGATTTTTATATCTTTTTGATTCAGCTTTGGTAATTCATATGTATCTAAGGAATCTGTCTATTTCTTCTGCATTTTCCATCTTTTAGAATATAAGTTTCTGAAGCAAGTATAGATGATCTTCTGAATTTCTGTTGTGATTTCAACCTTTTCATTCCTAAGTGTGTGGGTTTGAGTCTTTCCTTTTTTTGATAAGGTTAGCTAAGGGTTTGTCGATTTTATTTAATCTTTCAAAGAACCAACTCTTCAATTCATTGATTCTTTTTATTGCTTTCTTAGTCTCCAATGCATTAGTTTCTGCTCTGACCTTTATAATTTCCTCCCTTGTATAAGCTTCTGGCTTAGCCTGCAACACTTCTGTGCATCTCCAGTGGATCTCCTCCACGTTCCCAGCTCTTTCAGCCACAGAGCTGTTTTCTGCCAAACTCTAACTCTGGGAAAACCCACCTTGAATGTATCTTCCCAACAGAAACCTTATCTAAAACAAGATCTTCTTTCACTCTACACAGGCGGGGGAGGAACCTATGATAAAACAACAGGTCTGGCCCCAGTCCTGAGTCTATTTTGGCCTTGATCTCTCCGTCCTATGTCACCCCTTCCACCTTACCCTTTACCCAAGGCCCTCAGACACTTGACCCTAGGATCATCCTCCTGTTGCAGCACCCTTCAAACCCAAGCATCCCTCCTGTAAGGACATGCTAATGTTCATGCTTCCCTCTCCTCAATCCAACCCCCTTCCCACTGATGTCAGACCCAAACTGTCTTCATCTGGCATCCTCTGAATGGATCAAGGGCCATTAGAACCCACCAAGAACCCTAAGCACAGGTATGTGGCCCTCTCCCAACACCAGTGATCTCACAGACACTGTGGTCCCTGCTCAAATTTTCTACAGGAAATCCCACCAGAGGTCACTCTGCTCTACGACTATAGAGGAAATGCTAGCATCAAAACCAAACCACCAAGCATCTACACTTGCAGAAAGGACTCTATGTAGAAATGGATGAAGTATGACCATCAAATAGAAAAGCAGTAACCATCAATTAATAGAAAACTCTGACTCAAGCTCTTGAAGTCACAATGTGGGTAAAGTGGGTGTACAAGGACAGAAGGTATTTTTGTATTATTCCCTGCTTCTTTTATGCCTACTTCCGGATTTCTGGTGGTAAGAAGAAAAAATAAAGGGCTCTCAGTCATACACTATCTTTAAATACCCAGAAGGATGTGGTGTCAAAGGCCTATAGTCACAGCTTTGTGGGAGAATAGGTTCAGGAGGATCACAAGCTGCAGGACTGCCTAGGCAATTTAGTGCAACTCTGTCTAAAAAATGAAATATAAAAAGGACTGGAGATACAGATCAGGGATATAATATTCCTGTGTTCTATCTCTAGTACCTCAGAGGTTGCCATAAATCCTGGAGGTTAACTGAGATGCTATGAACTTACACATGGGCAGGACAGAATTTAAAGGGGACTGCAAAAGGTAAGTTCAGATGCGGCATCAAAGGTATCTGACAGTACCGCTCAGTTAACTCTGCTGACAGAGAAAAGTAGCCACAGGAATGTCAAATGACAGGCTTCTTTCAGGGATGAAGAGAGCTGAAATGCCAAGCAGGAACCCAGTAAGGGCCAACTCAGACTCAGCGGCCAGCCCAGAATCTTCAGATCACCTGCCCAGGCTGACTCACAGCCAACCTCACTCAGGGCCTGCCCGCTACACCAGGCATCTCTCTGCTCCATGTTGTAACAGATCCAGGAGGCTCCACATTGGTGTGAGCAGTTGTTTCTCACCTTTCCTTCCAAAGGAAAGGGCAGAGACCCAAGCGGGAGGCAGTGACATCTGCGTCCAAGTCCAACCATTCCAAAGAGCCACTGCTGCCAATGGCCTCTCCAACCTGAAACAAAGAAGGCACAGTGAAGCTGCCCACATGACCCCTGGGCCAACACAATAGGCAAAGTTTAAGCTCCTCTCCTACAAAGAAAAAGTAGCAGCCAGGCACAGTAGCACATGCCTGTAATCCCAGCACTCACAGGGCTGAGGCGGGAAGAGTGTGAGTTCAAGGACAGCCCAGACTACATAACAAGACCCTGTCTAAAAAAAACAAAAAAACAAAAACAGGAGTGAGAGAGTAAGAGAAGGAGGAGGATGGAAAGGAGGAAGAGGAGAAGGAGAGGAGGAAGAAGAGAAGGGAAAAAAAGAAAAAGAAACAGCATGGCCAGCAGTACCCTAGAGCCCACAACCACACAAACCTGCCTTCGCCGCCGCAGGACAGCAGCCTCTGCTGGGTGGCTGAATCGAAACTTCTGAGCTTTCCCCAGAGTTATGACAGCTCCTGCACCACAGAGACAGATGAGACTTCGGCCAGCACATCATGCTTTGAATACACACTTTTTGCAGGGTACTGTTCTGTGGACAAAACTCATGCCCTCATCTGGTTGATATACTTTGGCTGAGTTCATAAGACACCTTTTTTTGTTGTTGTTGTTGTTTTTCCGGTACTGGGAATCGAATTCATGACCTTGCACTTGCCAGACAGGCACTGTGCCGCTGAGCTAAATCCCCAGCCCCTAAGACACCTATTAATTCCAAATCAGGAGCTATTGTACTCTAAGAGAAATCTAGCGCCTGGGCATAGTTAGAGACAGCTTCACAGAAGAAGGGGAGTCTAAGCTCAGTTTCAAAGGGCAGACAGAATTTGAGTAGACTACTAACAGTAGCTGCGATAATAATGATGGGTATTTACTATGTGCCAAGTGATGCTAAGAATCTTACAAGGATAGGATTCCTGCAATCCTCTCAAATCTCCATTTTACAGATGAGGAAAGTGAGGCTCAGAGACTTTCCTAAAAACAAAAGTAACACACACAGAACAAGTTTCAGAGGGTTTTCTCCTCTCTCTGGTCCTGGATTGAAGAGGATTACATTAGGAAATCTTCAGGTCTCTGGCTGGGCAATCCATCTTTAAAGACTGCTTCTCTGAGCTCTCTGGGCCCATGAGACTGGAGCTGGTCCATCCTTCATCCTGCTCATAAACAGGGCTGCAGAGAGTCCTACCTTGGGTCAGACGGCAAGAGGCAGTGACCTCGCGGCCATTGACTGTGCAGCGTGCCCCCTGCGCAGGCCGGAGAATGACTACCCCACAGGCACTGGTGATTGTGCAGTGGTCTCTCTCAATCCACTGGCCCTGAAGGACTAGAGTAGAGGTGGTGGTCACTTAGGTGGGGGACAATTCAGGGGACACCTCCTCCATTCATCTGTAATCCCAGCAGCTGGAGAACATCACTGAGTTCAAAGCCAGCCTAGCTACATAGTTCAAGGCCAGCATGTACTGCTTAGCATCTCCAAAAACCAAAACCAACCAAATTAAAAAGAATCCAACACCTGGAAGATCTCTCCCATCATAACAAGAAAGGAAGAGCCACCGCCTGAGACCACCCAGAACAGAAATCTACCCACAGTGCTGGTCACTTCTGTCCAACCAAAAGCGTTGCAAGAGAAAGAAAACCAGACCCTTGATACGTCGAAGAATCTTCTCCTCTCAGAGCATCATCAGAGTCCTCTGAAGAAACCTTTTAGGTACAAATAACTGTCAGACCCACAGTCACTGTCACTTACCAATGTCCTGTTCCTGGTCTGAGTCAATCCGTCCTATTTTTGTTGTCCCCTCCTACAGGGGGAAAGAAAGCTATTTTAGTAAGAATACAAAGGCACACTGCCCTGCCCTCAAGTGTTATTCCTGTCTCCCCAGTCCCTACCCGGCCTTTTTCTGTACCACTCCTCAACCTTGGTCCAAGCTATTTTGACCCTCTGCCTACTCCCTCTGTACCCCAGGAAGCCTCTGAGAAAACTGAGGTGAACAAGACAACCTAACACCAGCTATATGGAAAGCCTGATCAGTGCTGGCCAACTCCTTTCTCTCCTACAGCCTGAAGTTAAGCTATGAATAGCCGCAGTCATCAGTCACCAAGGAAGTGGGCACAGGCTTACTTTCCCACAAAGGGGTTAAGGTTTGACCCAGCAAGTCTCAAGCACATGGGCTTTTTATGAAGATTTACGGAAACACAGCATTCTTACCTTCTTCATCAGTGAATAAAGTTTAACAGACACCAGATTCTAAGAAGGATAAGGCACAAATAGCACAAAAGCACTTCTAGAATCAAAAAGAAGTAGAAGAGAGAATAAGAGAGCAGGGGAAACTAGAGTTAATACTACAAATGAATCACTGAGTTAGTAGTAGACAAAGCCTTTTGGCCTTGGTTTATAGCAAATCTGAAGACCACATGGCTCTTTGGGGGAAGGTAGTGACAGAGCAACAGAAATGCCAAATTTCAGATATATCTTTATCACCTGCTGAGTAACATTCAATATGTCCCAGGCAGTACTAAGCTGAGTGCTTTCTAAACATCATCTTTTCTTTAATAACTTAAAATGTATGGACGTTTTTGTTTTTTGAGACAGGGTCTCATTACGTACTTCAGGCTGCCCTTGAACTCACCATGTACCCCAGGCTGGCTTTGAACTCATGGCAAGCCCCCTGCCTCAGTCTCTCACGTGTTGGGATTACAGGCATGTGCCACCACGCCCAGCTCTAAAATGTACATGTTATTCTCTCCTTATAGACAATGAATCTGAAGCTTCTAGGGAGTAAACTGTCCAAGAAACCCACATGCTAAGTAGGAGTGCTGTGACTAGACTTTAGGTCCCTTTGGAGCCTAAGCCCAGGACTTTTCAGCTTTACTCTACTCTCCTGCCCTGCATCTTGTTTTCAAAGTAACCAGAGCTCTCTATTAGGCTTCCCTGTCAGCAGCAGAGAGGTCCCTGCAGCTATCCCTAAACTAGACTGTGACACAGAAGAACCCTGAAGCAATGAATGAAGCCCTGACCCTTCTGTGCCCCTCTGCTTTTCCTCCCTATGTACACTTAGTCCATCTTTCTAGCCTGGCCTGGAAAGGATCAATGGATGCCAGCAAGGGCCAGTTCAAGGCAAAGAGGGTGAAACCCTTCATGTGGGTTCAGGGGCAGCCCTGATGATGGAACACACCCTTCCTGAAAGGATAAAGGCCACAGCACATCACAATGTCTAGATGTACAGGGCAGAAATTACCCAAAAAGGTGCTAACATTGCAGATAACCAAGATGGAGTTGGCATCTGTGATTACTGCTCCTCCTGCCTTTTTCATGCAGGGAGTCAGCAGCACAAAGGCGGTTACAAGGATAGCAGCACCAGGTGTTCTGCCCATTGTTCCTTCTGCCCCTTGAGCGTCCCAAGGTGACCTGAGGGAAAACTGTTTCTAGAGTATCTAAAGGGACCAGTTCTAGGCCAGTGACCAACAGAGAAAAGTAAACAAAAACACAGAGAATCTTGGACCATTGCTGTTACACAATTACAGACACCAGAAGATTTAAACAAGAAAGAAAAAATACGGGTACATACAAAATAGATGTGCCAGAATTAAAACCAGACTAAAATTGCCTCACACAGGTCCACTGGAAATGTACCAGGAAGGGATTAAACCTCTGTCTAAGTGAAAATAAGCAACCGTGTATTCAGATGGCACCCTCACTCCTCTTCAGGGCTCAGGCTCAATCTAGAAGGCACAGCCTTCAACCCTCTGCCACTCCCTATGATTTCTTTTTTTTTGTTTTGTTTTGTCTTTTTGAGACAGGGTTTTGCTACACAGTTCAGGCTGGCCTCGAGCTCACTTTGTAGCCCAGGCTGGTGTCAAACTCATAGTGACCCTCCTGTTTCAGTTTCCCAAGTGCTGGGATTACAGGCGTGTGCCACCATGCCCTGCTTAGTTTGGTTTTTTGAGATGGGGTCTCACTATGTAGCCCAGGCTGGCCTCAAAGTCAAAGCAGTCCTCCAGCCTCAGACTTCTGAGTACTGGGATTACAGGCGTGTGCCACCATGCCCAGTTTCTATACTTTCCTACTTAACATCCAACTCCCTCTGCTTACTCCACATCCAAGCAACACGTCATATCAGCTCTACTCAGATAATGGCTATTTTAATCCCTCTGGTCTCCTGATCCTCAAGCTCTCCCCATGGTCCCTATGGGCCTAATGGAAGGATTATAGCCTTCAGTGTTTAGATTTGCTGTGAAGGTAGACAGCCATTTCACTCAATCTATGCCCAGTGTGCAAGAAAATAAGCTACTTTAAGTTCCTCACCGAGATGTTCAGCTTCTGACAGTCTTCCCAAGGGTTCATCCTGAGGACACAGATGAGCTTTGCTAAAGTCTCCCTTCCACGTGCACCACCCTAGAAGCCTAATTTCCCCAGGGATAATGGCAGCCTTACATATCTGCCATCAACTTTCTTTGGTCTTTTTAAATATTATCTGGGGACATTAAAGTAAGTTCTAACATCCTATCTTCCCACAGGACATACATGAAGAGAACAGGACATTAGACTATCTACCTTTGGTCATTATCTCTACTTATCTATGAAATGATGACCAAAACCAGCTGTGGTGACATACACTTGTAATCCCAGCATTCAGGACGCTGAGGTAAGAGAACTGCTTTGAGTTCGAGGCCAGCCTGGGCTACATAGTGAGACCCCATTTCAAAAAACCAAACTAAGTGGGGTACAGTGGCACACACCTGTAATCCCAGCATTTGGAAAACTGAAACAGGAGGGTCACTGTGAGTTTGAGACCAGACTGGGCATTCCAGTGAGTTCAAGGCCAGCCTCAACTACATAGTGAGACCCTGTCTCAAACAAAAACAAAACAAATAAAGCAACCACAACAACAACAACAAAATGCCTCTAAGTGACAAAAGCCAAGTGAGCTGGTCTTGTTTGGAGGGGCTTAACCTCGTGACATTTCTTCTAGAAGGGTGCATGTCACCGTCCTTGCCAGCCCTGCCCCAGCTCTTTGGACCCTCCCTCATGCTTTAAGCTCAAGCTTCAAGTTTGTCTACATTCTCTCTCCCCTTTTCTTTTCCAGATGGAGAATTGGGAGAGGCATATTTTATTGATTTGGGGATTGAAGAAAACTTTTAAGTCTTCTGAATTGCCCCATCTTTGAACAACCTGTATTTGTAGGGTTTAGGAACACTTAAAGAGTTTTGGTTTTTTTTTTCCCCTACAACAGGGACATATGTTATCCAGGCTGGCCTTGAACTTCTAGGTTCAAGTGATACTCCTGTCTCTGCCTCCCATTTAAGCTGGCACTATAGGCACATGTCATTGCACCTGGTTTATATTGACAATACTTTTGACATTAGGATTTCGGTAAGCCTGTACCTCTGTGCTTCAGTAGCCAGAAAAGAAATATAAAAAGGATTATTCTTAGTTTAAAATGAGGAAATTATGGCACAGAGAACAGAAGAAAAGTAGTAAAAATCAACAGCAGTAGCTGAAAAACAAATGATTGTTCTGATTTCCAGTCTTCTGTTCCATTTATACAAAATCAAAAGAGATCACAGTTGGCAAGCTGGGAACCTCAAGGAAGCTCTATGGATCTGTCTCAGGTCATACAAATGTGGCTTAGGAAGGAGAAGCACCTCCACCTCACCTTGAGGTGATACAACGCAACACCCGTACTGAGCACATCGTCCTCCAAGGCCATCAGATGCGGCAGGCTGGAGTCAATGACCACCCCAGCCCTCCTCCTGCTGATATCCACACGGTAATGTTCCACGAGGGCCTGCCAGTCATGCCACTTCTGGGTCCAGTCTTTGGTCAGCTTGTTCATCTGCAGAGGCACAGGAGAGGATCTAGACACTTGGTGGGTGGAGCAGAGAGAGCTCAGAGGTCACCATGCCCTGTGTTCCCTGAGTATCACGTTCTCATGATCCTCACTGTAACCATGCAAAGTCTCATAGCACCCTTCACACCTCTTGCAACTGCCAACTGTTTTTCAAGTTTTCTTCAATAAGCAAATGTTCACTTTTATAAATAGAAGCTTCCTTGATAAATGTTATTTTTAAAGTTTTCTGCAATAAGCACATTCTTTTCTAACTAGAAAAAAATTAAATGTTATTCTTTATTTTTAAAAATTAATTGGCTTGTTACTTAGACATCTATGTTTATACTTTCGCTTTCCCCATTTTACTTCTATGTGATCCATATTTGGGATTCCCTGTATGATCTAACACTCTGTTCCCAACATGTAGTTCCTTGAGTTACAAGTTCACAGACAGCTCAAAGATGCACAAGGCACCGAGAAAAATCCTCCCATCAAAATTAAGACTATATGAAACTTGTCTGGACAGCCATGTAATAATAAAATATTCAATGTTTACTATGTACTAGGAAAGTGTTAAAAATAAATATACCGAGGCTTTAGAAGCCTTTAAAGCTAAGAGCACCTGAGGGACATAAACAATGTTGAACATAAGGTACATTTTCTTCTTTTTGAGGACCTGATGATTAGTCAGGAAACTTTTTTTTTGGTACCAGTAATCAAACTCAGGACCTTGTGCTTTCCAAGCAAGGCACTGTGCCACCAAGTTATAGTCCCAGCCCTAGGAAGCTTATTGTGAGAATGGAGGAACTGAGAAGCTCAAAAAAAGAAACTAGATTCAGGAGAGCAGTTCTCTCATAAGGGAAATACTTCAGGAAAAAAACTATGCCAAGTTTAGGTTCAAGCATGTCATACATTCTAGAAACAGTATTTAAATCTTTACTGAATTGAACTCTGAAAATCATTAAAACTACAGGGTACCTGGAAAGGGCTGGTTTCTGCCTTTTTATATCTCTGTTATAGAAAGATAGTATTTTATGAAACAAAAATCAGAACATATAGCTAAACCAAGAATTTCTGAAAAACTTCTGATGTGTTAAGACACAGTGCTAAAGTTTAGTGATGGTAACAAAATGCTGCCATGGCCAGGGTATTTTAATAACCTGTAAGGAGGATACAACAAAATACTGAAAACTGGAACATTCCACTGCAGGGTTTAAATCTAACTGGTCACTAAAGTAATACGTGCCATTCTTCCCTTCTAAATGTCTCTGAGAATCACCATTTATTCTACTTTTCCAAAATGGTCTGTCCTCACCCTCCCTGGGTCCCAACAGCAGTCTCTTTCCTGGTGGGTCTTTGTCTTCCGGTCTTCACTCTTTCAATCCATGCTACACACAATTGCCCTATTATTTCCTCAATGCATCCCCTTCCAATGTGTGCCACTGGCCTGACTCAAGGCGGCCTCATCTTCCCTCCACAATGAACGCCTGCCTAGCCAGCCTCATCCTCTCCAAGCCCATACCTCCACATGGCCTCTCCTAGTTCTATGGCTTTCCATGTCTTCTCTCTCCCTCACTCAAAATGCCTTGCTCCTTCTATCTAACAATGGTATCAACCCTTCAGAGTGAATACTCTGACTAGTTTGAGGTCAACCCACTCTACTATACGGTATCAGTTCTGAAAACCCCAAGCTACAATGACTTCTTCCTTCCTGAAACTTGTGCCCTCTAAATCATACACTTCACAAAACACACCCCTCTCTTGAGTGTATCCCACCTAACTGTAAGGCATGTGAGAACAAAGGCTCCTTTGCATCTCTTGCAGAATCACACTAAGTACATATCTGGTACTCAATCAATGAACACATGTTAGCTGATTGACTAACTGGAAAATAATTTTTTTCTAGGCCATTGGCACTATCCAAAGGGAGTTATCATGAACCTGAGAATAAAACAGAAAATCAAAGCGATTTACCAGCTCCTAAAGCAAACACATCCCCTCCTCAAGCCTCAGTGGAGGAAAAGATAGCCAATTTTTAAACTAGATAGACCTGTCTTTCCTACTAAGGAGCAGCCCTAGCCCAGGAAGAATGACTACAGGGAGACCAAACCTATTTCCAAGGTAAAATAAAGTACAACTAGCCCACCCAACATACCTACCTTCAATTCATCTTGGAGAACAAGCTCCTTCAGATTTTCATCCTCATCGTTCAAGGAATTAAAGTTTTTCTAAAGAAACAGAAAGAGAGATGTGCTGTGATGTCTTCCTGGAGTGAACTGGAGGGAAGTCTCACCCTTACATTTGTGAAGGAGAATAAAAGACAAAGAGACTTTATGTTTAAAGTCAAAAATACATCAGGAGCCTAAATACTGTATTTAGGCTCATACTAGTACACACCAGAATTCAAGCAATTTTCCTCTAGCACCTTCCTGCCCATGCTGCCCACACAGAGCAAGGGCCTTTCAGATAAGTGGCCTCTGGACAAGAGATGAGACCATGAGAGGATGCCCAACCCCACCCGAGGTGACCTAGAAATAGCAGAGTAATTCCCCTCCTGTCTTAGCTCCACCAGCGTCAACTGGAAACAGAGAGTGCAGCAGGACCAGATGCTCCAGAAGTCAGGAGGAAAACTTCATTTAAATATGGAAAAGTTCTGGTTGCCCATATACCAGCTCGAAGCTCAGCAGCATGGCTTTCAGCCTCCTGATCTCTTCTCTGAGTTCTCTGATGAGCTTCACATTTGCATCCTGAAACACAGAGAACTCAGTCACTGAGGATTGATGTCAAGTCACAGCCAGCTGAAAAATGCTACATGCAATCAGCTTGGAAGAGGTGGATTACTCCCTCAGAATAACTTCTACAGCACTTGTTCTCAAAGTACCATCTCAGGACCAGGAGCATCAACTTCATCTGAAAATCTGTAGAAATGCAAATTCTGGCCCCACTCCAGATCTATGAGATCAACAGATCCAGAGGGCTGGAATTTTAATGAAGTCCCCAGGTGATTCTTGCATACACACTGAGGTTTGAGAATCATCACTCTCGAGCAAGAGGTCAGGAAGCTGGCATTAATGCCAGGGGATATATACATTAATTGGTACTAGTCTTACTGCATTGGGACTAAATTTACCTAATTACATTGCTGCTTTTTCTGTGGTGGGGAGGGAAACTGAGATAGGATCTTCCTAATATAGTTCAAGGTGGTCCTGAACTCACTAGGTAGCCCAGGCTGACCTCAAATTTGTGGTAATCTTCCTGCCTCAGCCTCCCAAGTACTGGGATTACAAACATACACCACTACACCCAGCATTACAGTGCCCTTTAAAACAATTCCTACAGGAGCTATATATGTGTGGCCACCTGTTGGAACTTGCAAAGGAGATAAAGAACATTTAGAATATTCTCATTATTACTCAGCTGTCAATACCAGCAAGGCCAGGGATATAGCTCAGTGGCACAGCACCTGCCTGGCAAGCGTGAGGTCATGAGTTTAATTTCCGGTACCAAAAAAAAAAAAAAAAAGAGAGAATAGTATTTAAAAACAACAACAACAAAAAAAACCGCGGGTGTCGTGGCACATGCCTGTAACCCCAGCACTCGAGAGGCTGAGGAAGGAGGATCGTTGCCAATTTGAGACCAGCCTGGGCTACAAAGTAAGCTCAAGGCCAGCCTTAACTGCATAGTGAGACCCTGTCTCAAAAAGACAAAAAACAACAACAACAACAAAAACCTCCAGTTTAAAAAGAAAAAAAAAGGCTATCATGATTTTCTTTACCACAGGCCACCCTGCTTTCTCCAGGCTGTCCTTTTATTGCCTTTTCTCCTTTTATTTGGCCCACACTTGCTCTACAGAGCCAGTTTCTCCCTCACTCTTCACTTTTACTTTCTCAAACTTAGCCACTGTTTTTGCTTGTTTCATTCAAAAAGAAAGAATTTCTTATATTCCTTCTCTTCTAAATTTAAAAGAGAAGCCATTGCAAGTTGTATAGGAAAAATGAAAACTAAAAGGCATAAATAACATCAATTGAAAATAAAAGCTGTAAACCCAAAAACTTCTAAAGAACCTTGCTTAGTGTGACACTGGTATACTGAGGATCTTAAGAGGAATGACCTTAAAGAAATACTTATGCCGGGGCACATAGCTCAGCAGCATAAGTGCCTGCCTGGCAAGCACAAGGTCCTGAGTTCGATTCCCAGTACCACCCCCCCAAAAAACTTATAATAAATTATTCATAGTAAGTTATTAACTATAGTCAGCAGGAATATCAGCAAAGGATATAACATAGCACTGTAAGAAAGATTTTCAATCCCTCATCAATTGGAAAATAAGTCTGGCAAGTTGGGGCAAGTACAAAGACAAATAAAATTCAGAGGAAAAAAACAAGAGCACTGTGTGAAGTATACCAGACCAGATCTTCCAATGGTCTCACCTCATTGACCCGGGGCTTGTTGATGATGTTCTTGGCATTGGATGCGTATCTCAGTGTGCTCATGGTCTCACTGTAGCTGGTATGTGCAGGAGATACAGCTAAGGTAGAAGTTAGAAAAGTACATCAGGCCCTTCTAGCCCTACCCTGTACCAATTGCCTTGCTGCTACTGCCCACACTGCCTGCGAGCCCCTTGAAGAAAGGAGGACCATGTGTGGTCAGGCCCTTTTCTGAGGTGGAATACTGGTCCAACACCGAAGTAGAGCCAGGAGCCCACTTACTGGCAACCATGATGGTCTTTGAGTTGCCTCCAAGGCTGTCCTTCAGCAGCCAGGTCAGCACAGAGTCCCGGTATGGGATGTAAGCCTGCCTCCGGGAGGGTCCTCTGCCACTGCTGGTCCCAGGAGCACCAGGAGTCTCATTGTCACCACAACTGCTGCTGGCTGGGCTGCTGAGGCCCTGGCAACTACTGAAGGCCTGGGAGTTCTGGGCTTAATAAATAATAAGCATGGAAGAAAGAAGGAATTATGAAACAAATGCATTCAAAACAAACCAAAAAAAGGGGGAGAAAGCAAATGCATCCAGACAGAACAATGGCTGCAGGACACAGACTTAAGGGTTACACATCTTATCCCATTTCGCATGTGACAGGATGCTTCAAATGTAAGCACTGGACCAGACTTTGCATGATTTGGATTGAGTGACATCATTTCTTAAGCTTTCCCCTCCTTGACATGACAGTGCTAGAATGCAGGGCACACTATACTCTATCAGTCAATCACAGATAAATATCAATTTCTCATGCCTCAACCCAAATGGTAGCCTTGTCAAGAAAGAAGCTTGTATCTATCCCATTCTGACAAAATGAAAATAATGCAAATTATTTTCCAAGGTCTCCCTCCCACCTTAATCATTCTGTCAATAAGCAAATACCTAAAGTGGAGATGACAATTCCCAGGGTCACAAGGGACTTGTTGATATTGGCTCCTTCAGTAATCCGGTCCTTACAGTAACTAGGGTCTGCTCTTTCGCTAAAACACAAATCAGTACAAACAAGCATTACCTTTGTAATGTTGTTTAAAAGATATGAACTACACTGTATCGATGCTGTAAAAGACCCACATAATAAATTCATTTTAAAATTCAGCTCTACACCAGGCATGGTGGTGTACATCTGTAATCCCAGCACTCACAAGGCTGAGGCAGGAGTTTGAGGCCAGCCTGGGATACATAGCAAGTTCAAGACCAGCCTGAACTGCATAGGGAGACTCTGTCTGAAAAAACAAATACCAGTGCCCACATTCCTCTCACCCACACTAAAATCTGATTTATCTAAGGTCCACAGACTACGATCTTTAAAAGGTCTCCAAGAAACTTTAATGGGCAGCTAAGACTAAGAAAATCTGACAGAGAGGCTCTTCCAGCCACTGACACACTAACTCTATTTTTTTAAAGAGCAGAATGTATTTACTGAGGGAAAGCTCCTGTCTGAGAGAGAGAGACAGAAGGGGACCCAAGTGGGTTGCCCACATACTCTTAGCCCAGCACTCAAAGAATTTGTTTTTGCTTGTTTTCATGAGACAGGATCTAGCTATATAATCCATGCCAGCCTTGAATTTACTCTATAACCTAGTCTGGCCTTGATCTTAGAATTCCCCTGCCTCAGCTTTCAAGTGCTGGGATTACAGGGGTGCACCTCTGGCCTGGCAGAATTTCTTTTGTAGTTTTCTCAGGAAAGCAAAAATGTTTAAAAAAAAAGAAAGAAAAAAAAAGACTGGATCAAGCTTATTCTGTGTAAAATAGGCAGAAACAAGATCACTGTCAAGGGAATAATTCGCTTTGGCTTTGAAATCTTAATTACCTGCCTGCTAGGTCCACAAGATTGATCTTGCTAGCAATCTCGGAGGGAAGGTTGTTCTCCACAATCGCCTAAAGGAAAAAAAATATTTAACGTAGTCATTTGGAATATTCTGCATTGTTCCCTTAGATTCTCTGCTAACTAAGGTGATATTTCGGGTTTT
Organism: Chinchilla lanigera; assembly: GCF_000276665.1. Lineage (NCBI taxonomy): Eukaryota > Metazoa > Chordata > Mammalia > Rodentia > Chinchillidae > Chinchilla > Chinchilla lanigera. Next base: position 9,343,112 of record NW_004955416.1, on the reverse strand, counting down.
TATCCAACTCACTCAAGAAATCTGTATTCCGATTGCTCTGAACCAGATGAGATCTCAGTATCTGACAGACCACCTAATCAGTAAGCCCTGGACCATTACTTTATCAAAATCACTAGCAGGGCTAATAGGAAGAAAGCAGGGCAAATCTCCATGAAGTCTTACAGTGCCCATTTCAAGCATACCAAGAATTTTAGTACAATATACCAGGCAAAGTCCCTCAAAGGGCTTTCTCATCAGCAGAGAGCCACAGTACATTGGGTAGCACTGAGGATTCTTTAGCCAACCTGGGTCACAGCATATAAACTTACAAGTCCAAGAACTCCGTATGTCCTATTCAAGGGCATCCAGCCCCCCACAGCAAAACTACTTTTTCTTTTACCCTGTGTAGTTTAATGTGGGTGTTTATAAATTGCTGTTTTATAAACTTTTAATGGTGTATATCTCCGCCATCAATTCTAGTTTTGTTGATGATAACAAAACATCTAACCAGGCACAGTGGCAAATGCTTGTAATCCCAATACTTGGAAGGCTGAGGCAGGAGGATTGCCATGAATTTGAGGTGAGCGTGGGCTAGCTGCTGAGTTTAACACCAGCCTGAACTACATAGCAAGACCCTGTCTCAAGAAATCTACATAAACAAACCAAAGGAAGGGCTCTAGGCTTTTGCCAGGGCAGGGAAATGGCCAGGTAGGCCTGTTCAAATCGGCTTTAGCTGACCTGCTTCCTCCCTATTTTACATACCACTAGGGGCTATAGCTTTCTTCCTTATTTAAGTGCAGGTAATTTAAAACCCTATGCCTGACAACCTAAGCAAAAAAAAAAAAAAAAAAAAAAAAAAGAAAAAGAAAAGAGAGAGACAGTGTTTAGAATTTAATCAAAGATGTGAGTGTACAAAAGTAGAGCCATCCCCATTCTTAGTTTTTTTACTACTGGAATAAATATGAGACAACTTTCCCAACTGGTTAAGTAGAGTCAAGGGACTAGAAACACCAGCTGGGGTACTCAAAATGCAAGTTGGACCATCAAAGGTTCAACTATGTGGCTAAGGGAACTTTGCTTGGGCAAGTTCCGCTCTTTCTTCACAGGAGCTAAAGGACTAGGTAATGCCAGCAAGTGGCTTCAGCGCCTTCTCCTAATGAGTTAATGGGTCCACATATGGAGACAAAAGCCAGCGGGGGACTTTCTTCTGCACTTAATGATGCCAGTGTCACTCGGACAGAAACACCTGTCTAGTCTGTGTTAGGGTTTCACAAGGGATGTTTTGCAGACTCCTTCTGTCTCCCTCTTCCACATGGGATGGCATTTTAAGGAGTCAAGACCTTGTCTCCTTCTCTCTATAGGCTCCAAGATGAGCCAACGGGAAACCTTTTGGACTCTGCCACCATGCAGGTCTCACTGACTTCAGCCCTAGGTTGCATTCTTTTTTTGTTCATTTGCTTTTTTTTTTTTTTTTTTTTCCAGTATCGGGAAACGAACTCACAACCTTGTGCTTGCCAGGCAGGCGCTGTGCCGCTGAGCTAAATCCCCAGCCCCAAAATTTCCTTCCACTTATACCTTTGGGTTTTTTTTTGGGTTTTTTTGGTTTTTTTAGGTTGCATTCTTAATGAGTGGAGAGGTTTGGTCTTGACGATCTAAAACAGGAACAGCTTATCCACTATTGCAATATGGTTTTGGTTCACTACAAACTGGGAGGTGGTGCCAGATGGGTAAGAAATGGTACTTTAACCAATGAGACTATTCTCCAGTTACGGCATTTCTGCTTAGAACAGATAAGGGAATGAAATGTCTGTCATCCTTTTGTGACTCTGTCAAAGGAAATGCTCAGGAACTATGGTCTTTAGTGAGCCGAGGAGAAAGATATTCTGGATGACCCCATCCTGAGGCCCCTTTTGTCTCTGAGGGGGATGTGAGTCTCCCTGATCTGTGTGATGATGCTGGGAGGTCTCTTCTACCTCCTCCTTATAGTCCCCAGGCCAATGAATCAGGGCCCTTTTTCAGTTAAGTGTATGAGTGGCTAAGTCAGCCACTCTTGTGAACATGTGATCTCCCAGACCTATGCAAGCAGGTAGAACATCATTTTATCATTTTCTAAACTGAGCTCTGGCAAAACTTTGCCAAGTGACATCTGAGTCCTGACTCAGATTGCTCCCAAATGAACTATACAAATGAACAATATGCTTTAAAAAGGGAAAGAAACCACCCTGAAAAGGTTATTCCCCCATTCAACAGAACCAAACTGGGCGTATAATACTAATGTGGGGGGCAGAATGACTCTGACTTGCTAGCTGCTCTTTCCAGGGAGAAAAGAGGTATGTTGAGTCTTTTGTAAATATACTAATATAGATCCATCTTCCAGGGAGGGAGAAGCACTAGCAGGACATCATTTCATATGTGAACCAGCCCCAGACATTCGGTGTAAATTACAAAAACTTGAGATAGGGCCACAGGCACCTATGGCCCAACTGTTGGACATGACTTTTTCTGTGTTCAACAATCAGGACCCAGAGAAGGGACAAAAGAGAAAAGCTAAGATGATAGCTGTCACAATTTTCAATGCTTTAAACCCACCCAAGTCATCTAGGGAAAAACCCAGGGACAAGTGAGGAAAGAGTTCCTGTTTCAAGTATAAGAGAACCAGACACTGGGTACCAGATTGCATCAAGCTCTGCAATGTGAGGGAGCTAATGTACCTGACTCATGGCACTTGGGGGCTGACTATCCCTGATCCCAGAGAGGGGCGAGGCCAGCCAGAACCTTCATTTCCTGCTCTGATAACTGAAGAGACCCAGGGTAACTTGAAATACCTCTGTCCATGAACATCACCATCGCCTCCAAGGAACCCTGGTTAATCTTAGATGTCATGGGTAAGCCAATTCAATTACTTCATTCTGTTTTGACTTTTCTCTAGAAAACCCTCCTCTGGATCTACAGCCCTAGTTGGGGTAAATGAAATCCCAATCAGAGATTCTTTGCAGCTGTACTAATAGAAGAAGCTGCAAAGTTAACTTTGGGACAGAAACTAGACATTCTGATTCCCCACCAGGTCAGAGCTATTCTGGAGACAAATGGTTACTTATGTTTAACAAGGAAATGGCTTACCAAGTATTAGACCATACTCTTAGACATGCCTAAGGTTATTATAAAAACTTAATTACTATTAACCCTGCATCTTTGATGCCTACAGGCCCAGAAGTCAGCCACTCTTGTGAACACACGATCTCCCAGACCTATGCAAGCAGGGAGGACATCAGACACCTGCCCCTCCAAAACCCTGAGGTGTGGCTCAAAGTAGTCTTGTCAATTGTCTATAAAGCACAGACAGGAACTTCTGTAACTCCTAGCAGCAGCCCATGATCACAGTCATGCAAGGTAAAGGGCACCAGAGACATGTCTGAAGTCTTCTAGGGAAATCAAAAGGCTGATGGAAGCAGGAAGGACAGCACTACAGTTCCTCAAGGCCCTGGCTTTATTCCCAGTTCCTGAGGAACTGGTTCTTCTGGTCCTTCTTCAAGGGACATAGTGACAAGCCATAAAAATCCTACATGGGAAGTGGGCCTCAATATTCTGGAAAGGTAGAGAAAGCCAACCAGATCCTAAACTCAGCTCTGGCAAAACTTTGCCAAGTGACATCTGAGTCTTGACTCAGATTGCTGCCAACAGTGCTTTTGAATTTGTAACACACTCCAAACTGAGCTAAGTTTGAGCCCATTTGAGATGTCAGATGGAAGGACATTTCTATTCTCTGATATGATAATAGATGCAGAGACCACAGACTTTTACTGTATCTCATTAATCTGGGCAAGGTATTACAGGCTATCCAAATGTATGGGAACACAGTCCTACCAGCTCATGGCCCAGGAGGACCACCTGCTATTTGCCCTGGAGACCAGGTACCTGTAAAAATTTGGAGAAGGGATACCCACTGACCAATGAAAGCCAAAATGAAAGGACCCTTCTCAGTGATTCCTGCCACACCCCCTGCAGTAAGGGTGGAAGAAACAGGCTCATCTTTCTAGAGTAAAGTCAATCCCATCTGAACTGCCTGGAGAACAAGCTCATTCAAAAGGAGAAAGCTACTCCTGTGAGCATCTGAAAGACCTGTGATTTTCCCTCAAAAAGCAAGACTCCAGTGCTTTCAAAATTATCTATGTTGTTCCTTTGGACTTGAGGAAGAGCTCTGGTAGTAGTGAAAGGAAAGGTATACGTAATTTTTACTAATCAATACAGACATGCGATTTTTAAAAGCTAACCAACAAATAGTCAATTTATTAAAAGGTAAATATGCTGTGAATTCTTTCTTCAATTTTTATTTTAGTAACATGAGGATAACCTAAATGTATCTTAACTATAGATAATCTTAAAATATAGATGTATATAATGTTAAAAAATTATCTATGTTTTGTCTTTAATCTGTTTGCCCCCCTGGTCAGGAATAAACTTGTAGGCTGGTTTCTACATTTCATTGTTTTGAAATGTCTTGTTGCTCAGTTAGAGTTCTTTAAATATTCTGGACACAATTCCATTTTCGTTCTTTTTTTTTTTTGAGACACGGTCTCACTATGTAGTTCAGGCAGGCCTTGCACTGTAGTCATCAACCCTCCTACCTCAGCCTCCTGAGTGCTGGGATTACAGACATGTGCCACCATTCCCAATTCTTGGACACAATTCCTTACCAAATGATTGTTCTGTAATTAAATTCTCTCTATATGTGGGTTTTCTTTTTATTCTCTTAACACTATCCTTCAAACAACAAACAAACAAAACATTGTCTTTCAAAGATGAGTTTTAAATTTTGGCCAATTCCAAATTTCAATTTGTTCCTTTGCTCTGTTTATACTTTTAGAGCCACATATAAAAATATTTGCCTATTCTTATCTAGTGCAAGGTTCAAATTTTGAGTTTATACCCTGCTTCTATAAACCACTCTGAGTGAACACTCAGATACAGGGCAAGGCATGGCTCAAAGTTGTTTTTGTTTGTTTTTTTGTGTGTGTGTTTTTTTTCCCATGTGGATATCCCAATTGTTACACTATCATTTGTTGAAAAAATTATATTTTATCTATTAAATGGCCTTTGCAATTCTGTTTAAAATCAGTTATCAGCTGGGCATGTGATCCCAGTATTTGGAAGACAGGCAGGAGGATTGGCACGTGTTTGAGGCCAGGCTAGGCTACACATAGTGAGGTTAAGGCCAGCATGAACAACCGGTGCACAGTGAAAACCTTGCTCAAAAAACAAGCAAGCAAACAAACAAACAAGAAAAAAAACCACAGTTACCTATATACATGTGGGTCTCTATTTTAGACTTTTCAGTTTCACTAACCCATTTTTGTTTTATTTCATTCTGTTTTTTGAGACAGGGTCTCACTATGTAATTCAGGCTGGTCTTGAACTCACTATGTACCCCAAGGCTGGCCTCAAACTTACAGTGATTCTCCTGCCTCAGCCTCTTGCATAGTGGGATTACAGGTATATGCCACCAGGCCTGGGCCTGTATTTCTATCTTAACATTAATACAACATTACCTTGATTACTTTAGCTTTACTCAGTATATAGTTTATTGTGCAGAATTTTTATGTACACTTAAAAGTAACATGTATTTTGCACATGTTAAGTGAAGTCTTCTGTAAATGTCAGGTCATGCTGGCTGATAATGTTTAAATTTTCTATTACTTGCTAATTTTTGTCTGGTTGATCTACCAATTACTAAAAGTGAAAAGTGAAATCCCCAACTACTGTTGTTGAACTGTTTATTTCTCCTTTCAATTCTTCATGTATTTTGGGGTTCTATTGTTGGGAGCACATATAATCGTGCTTTTGACATGGATAAAAAATTGGTTTATTCTTACAATGGAGTAAATGTAAAAGAAACTTAGCTATTCATGCAACAATACAGATAAATATTCAAAATCTAGTGTAAAGTGCAGAATAATACAGACGGCACAACACTGTCTGTGTGTGTGTGTGTGTGTATAATATATATATATATATATATATATATTTTTGGTACCAGGAACTGAACTCATGACCTTGCACTTGCCAGGCAGGCGCTCTGCAGCTGAGCTAAATCCCCAGCCCCCTTATTTATATTTTAAAACCACAAAATACCACATACTGTTTTTTTGAAACATAAATATTTGATAAAAGTGAAAAAACAAGTATGTGGTAGCTAGGCATGGTGGTGCATGCCTGTAATCCCAGCACTTAGGGAGCTAAGGCAGGAAGATCGCTGTGAGTTTGAGGCCAGCCTGGGCTACCAAGCGAGTTCAAAACCAGCCTGAACTGCAGAGTGAAACTCTGTCTCAAAAAGACAAAAAAAAACAAACAACAAAAAAAAAACCAAAAACAAGTATGTGAATGAAATGTACAATAAAAGTGATTATCCCTGTAGAGGAGAAAAGGAGGGCTGGGCTTTCACTTTATAAGATTTTACGGCTAGGGCTGTGGTATAGCTCAGTAGAACACTTGCCCAGTATGTGTGAGATCCTAGGTTTGATCCCCAGCACCACCAAAAAGGAAAAAAATACGACTTTTCAAAAGATCTTTAAATAAATATGACAAATGTAACATCTGTCATATGTAGGAATTAGGTTCATGAATATCTCATTATTTGCTAACATTTGATTAATTTTGAATTAAAAATCACTGGTAGCTTAGAAACTATTATTTAAAATTGTATGTTGACACACTTACTGAAAATGATATTTATTTATTTATTTTTTGTGGTGCTGGCATTGAACCCAGGACCTCATGCATGCTAGGCCAGTCCTTTACTACAAACTTACATAGTCAGCCCTATGAACAATATTTGAATACAGAGAAAACAAGAATAAAAGTCCTCAATTTGTACTTCTTTCCTTAGATCTCATTTCCATCCCTGATTACCTGCTTAACATTTAGCATGTACTATTTCTATGCATCTCTACATATACATTCATGTACGTACACAAATAGCTTTTTACATATGGATTCACAGTGAGGATTTATTGTGACTTGCCTCTTTGAAAGCATATGTTTTTTTTAAATTACTCTTTTGTAACTCCTATATAATATCCAAAGTATGGATGAACCACATTTTAGTTACTCCCCTAAATTTGGAAACTTAGGCTGTTTTTAATTTTTTTCTTGGGTGGACAGTCTTACTATGTAGCCCAGGCTGGCCTCAAATTTGCAACAATCCTCCTGCCTCCCTCCCGAGCACAGGTGTGTACTACCATGCCCCATTTTTGATTTTTAAAAATTGCAGTATTACCGAAACTCTTGTATATATATTTCTTTCATACCAGTAATATATTTTTGAGTGATTAAGAAATGGTATATATAAAGTTTTGATAATGTCAATTTTCCTTTCAAAATGGTCCTGTAATTTATTTTTATTTAAAAATTGACATTTCTGCACACCTTTCAGTCTCTACAAATAACTGAATACAAGTTTTCTTAACTGGTAACCATTTGAACAAAAGAGATTTGTTTTAATTACATTTCTCTGATCACTAGAGAGGCTTAGTAGCTATTCTTCCATTATTTTCTTAATTTATATAATTTGTCCACATTTTCCATTGAGTTGTTTTGTTAACTGACCCACCTTATATCTTAACTATTTTAATAATGACATTACAGGCAAATCATTTTCTCTACACTTCATATATAGTGGTTTTCCACAGAATACAAAGTTTATTTTTATGTAGGAATATTTGTTAATCATTGAGATTCAACAGATTAAATTTTTGTTGTTGTTGTTCTTGTTGCTTTGTTTTCTGAGACAGAGTCTCGCCCTATAGTTCAGGCTAGTCCCAAACTCACCATGCAGCCTAGGTTGGCCTTCAACTCTCAGCTATCCCCCTGCCTCAGCCTCTCAAGCACCAGAACCACAAGTGTGCACCACCACACCTGGCTTCAATAGGTTTTTTTTTCCTCCCAGTGATGGGGATTGAACTCAGGGCCTTTTGCATGCTAGGCAGGTGGTCTACCACTGAGCTACATCCCTAGCATTTTCTGCTTTTGTTTTTGCTTTGTTTTTATTTTGATACAAGATCTCACCAAGTCGCCCAGGCTGGCCTCCACTTTCTTTTATTGTTTCTTTATTTTTTGTTTTCTGAGTCAGGGTCTCGCTGTGTAGTTCAGGCTGGCCTTGAATTTGCTTATGTAGCCCAGGCTGGCCTCAAACTCACAGTGATTCTCCTGCCTCAGCCTCCCGAGTGCTGTGCCACTATGTCAGGAAGCCTTACCCTCGCCAACAGCTGGGACCACACACATGTGCCACTTTCTATTTGTTGGCCTATGGCTTTGTTACTGTTATTTGCCTTAAAAATAAAAAATAATAATTCATTGCCTTGTCAATGAATATAGAAATTCTACCTATGCTTACAAATTGTACTGATGTTGAGAGATGCAACTGTAGGCGAAATAAAAATCAATTAAAATTTGACTCAAATTTTAACCTTAATGTTCTTACTTAGAAGTTGGGCAAACTACAGTATCTGCCATTTTCTCCCTAAGTTCAAATGTTCAGTGATGTAATATACTTCACAGGAACTCAGTGCATAACTTTAAGGCATGAAAATACAATATGGCATCTATCCATCTCTTTTTATGGTGAGACAAGGTCTTGCTCTGTAGTGTAGGCTCGCCATGAACTCACTTCTACACCCCAGGTTAGCTTGGAACTCACGGCGATCCTCCTGCCTTAGCCTCCCAAATGCTGGGATTACAAGTGCGCATCACCATACCCAGCTATCTGTAGCTATATATCTTATAGAAAAATCTCTAAACTGTAAGCTTTAATAAAATGAAAATGTGATCGGCACATGGTGGTACATGCCTGCACTAGCGAAGGTGAGGCAGAAGAATCACAAGTGCGAAGCCAGACCAGGTTACCCACTCAACCAAAGGCCAGCTTCAAGCACACAGCAAGAACTCACCTTAAAAAATAACAACAACAAGAAAAAGAACATGTGAGCCAAGCATGGTAGTACACACCTCAATTCCAGCACTCAGGAGGTCAAAACAGAAGAGAATAAAGTCATCTCTTAAATTTTCACAGTAAAATCTAAGTGATCTAAACACAAATTCTACTAAGTCTATTATAATATGATTAAAGTCCACTGTTTTCTAAAAAATTACGATTTCTTTATTCCATAGTGAACCTAGATGGTTTTGATATTTTATTGCTCTATCTTCATAAGATTGATTAAAAATATCTTCGTAAGAACATAGAGAAACACTACTGTCTAAAAAAAACTGTGTATTCCCTAGCTACAGAAATAATTCCTGTGTTTTAGGAAACAACAGATGTTCTGTGGAGAGCTGTTATACATTACAGTTTTTAACTTGTTTAATATTTTGGAAAAAAAAGATATTCTGGTGACTAAATATCAGTTTAATCTAATAACTGCATTGCCCATGGGAGGAAAACTCTCCAACTTATCAAAACATTGCATTCCCAAATAGCTATGTTAAGGACAAATTACTCACCAAGATCACAAATAAATGACATGATATACCGCCCTAAGTTTTTGTTTGTTTGTTTTTTTGTCTTTTGAGACAGGGTTTCGCTATGCAGTTCAGACTGGCCTTGAACCTACAGTGATCCTCCTGCCTCAACCTCCCAAGTGCTAAGCTTATAAGGCATGCACCATGCCTGGCTTACATAAGCATTCTATCACTGAGGCAAGAGGACCGCCATGAGTTTGAGGCCTGCCTGGGCTACGCAGTGGTTCAAGGCCAACCTGAAGTACATAGCAAGACCCTGTCTCAAAAAAATAGTAATAATAATAATTTCTAGCTTTAGGATTCCTCATTAAATCATTCTTGGTTTTTTTTTTTTTTGAGACAGGGTCTCACTATGCTGTTCAGACTGGCCTTGAGCTCATTTTGTAGACCAGGCTGGTCTCGAACTTGCAACGATCCTCCTGCCTCAGGCTCCTGAGCGTTGGGATTACAGGCGTGCACCACCATGCCCAGCTCTGTTAAATCATTCTCATCAGGTCTTCCTATAATTCCTTGAACACAGTTTCTTCTGACTTTTTGTTTTGTTTCCTTCAGTACTGAGGACTAAACTCAGGGCCTTGTGCGTGCCAGGCAAACATTCTATTTCTGAGCTGCATCGACATCCTATTTTATTTTTAATTTTGGGACAAGGTCTTGCTTAAATTGTTCAGGATGGCCATCTCATGTTACAATCCTTTTGCCTCAGCCTTTCAAGTAGCTGAGATTATGGGCATGTGCCACTTTGCAGGGTGACACAGAATAGCTACTGGAGTCTATATTACACAGAATAGCTAAATCCACTATCTAAGGCATGTAGAACCACTTTCTACTGACTGTTTTTCTCCCCCCTAAGCACAGGTCACAGCTCTTGTCTCCTGAGCGCTGGGATTACAGGAGTGCACCACCATGCCTAGCTAGCGCCTGACAGTTTTCAATGAAATATTAAATATTCTAGAGTGCACTAGCAACTCTAGATTCTGAAATTTTGTCTTGAAGGTGGTAGTGATATGTTTGGACTAAATCTGTGAAGTCTATCTCCCCAGCATACGTAGCCAAAGAGATCTCTGTCCAGTTCTTCCTTTGTTTCTAGATTCAAACCTGGTTTCCTAAAGACTGCCTTGTATCTGCAGAGCTTAGTACACAGCCAAGGATTGGTCAGAAGTTAGAATCAAACAATTGGATTCAATAAGACTTCCAGTCTGTTGGTGTATCTATGTATGCGCAGGAAAATGCATTAAAAATTCAGGCCATTTTTAAGTTTCACCCAGAATCCACTGGCCATAGGCCCTCATGGGCTTCCTCTGCACGTATGGGCAGGTTCTGTCAGATCCGTGTGGAGAGCTTGGGCCCAATTAGTTTCTGCTGTGTATGTCCACAGCTTCTAGTACCTAAAATGTGTCAGGATCTTGTCAAGCCTGTTATGGCTACACCACCTCCAGAATTCCCAGTTAAACCTCCAGATAGTCTGCCAGTTTGTGTCTTGCCTGAAAAACACCCACCCTACGGCTAGTGAAGTCTCTTACCCCCTTGTTTCCTAGTTGTTGGTGATCACTACTTGAACCGACAATGCTCAAAATCAGGCAAAACTCTGTGGCAGGAATAACAGCAAAACTGCTGGTTTCACAGCCTTCCCTTCCCTGACTGTACTTCTCCACTGACCAAGCCACAGGTACAGATGAGGTTGGGAGTAGCACAAAGTAAGAACACTGTACATTTGGGCTGTTTTAACCTGAAATTTGATCGTTTTCTTGAATAAAAGCTTCTCAATTTGTTATATGCCTTAAATTTACTTTAAAAATACAAAAATAGCTTGTCTAGCTTTGAAGCTACTTAGTGTTTTGTTTCTTTGTTCAGTTGTTTTGTTTGAGACAGAGTGTCATGGCTTGCTGCTTCGCTGTTTTGCTGCCTTCTGCCTGCCCTGCTTCACCATGAACAGTTTCTCCTCTGTGTTGCCCTTCCGCCTTGCAGGCAGCTGACTATGGACTGAAACCTCTACAAACTGTGAGCACAAATAAACCTTTCCTTCTTTAACTTCAGGTGTGGGTATTTTGTCTCAAGATAAGTAACTAAGACACAGGGTCTCACCATATACTTCAGACTGGTCTTGAACTCACTATGTGGCCCAGGCTGGCCTCAAACTTGCAGTAATCCTCTTGCCTCTCTGCCCTGTCAATGCTGGTATTATAGGTCTGTGCCACCACCCTGGCTGTGGTTGTTTTTGGGGGACAGAATTTGTCATCTCATTCTATCATAATAGAAATAAATTTTCACTCTTTTATTTTAATGCTCATTTTCATTTCAATCTCAATTTTCATTTTAAGTAAACTAATACTGATTAAATAAACATGCAAGTAAGTGTTCTGAAATGTTAAAAACAATTTTAGAAGTAGAGATTATTTTGAGGTGGTACTGGGGATTGAACTCAGGGCCTTTGCAGTGAGCTACATTCCAGCCCTTTATTTTTTATTTTCAGAAAGGATCTCACTAAATTGCTAAGTTTCCCAGGCAGATCTCAAACTTGCTATCCTTGCGCCTCAGCCTCTGGGAGTATTGGGATTAAAGACACATGTCACCACCCCAGACTAGCAGAGACTACTTTGCTGAGTTTTTATGAACTGTCTCTACCCTTCCTTAAGGTATAATTTAATACATTCTGAGTAGGTCCCTTTATACTATTAGGTCATATTGGAAAACCATGGAAGATAGGAAGAAAGGAAAAGAAATAAAAAGAAAGGTAATGCCAGTATGGTGACACACACCTATAGTCCCAGCCTATAAACTCAGGGTTGCTGCAAACTGAGGACCAGCCTGGTCCTCAGCTGTCTGGTCCTCAGTTCCCTGTGTAGAACTCACCTACACAGTGAGTTCAAGGCCTAAAGTACATGTGGAGACCTTGTCTCAAAAATCCAAACCAACCCCCCCACCACAAAAAAAAAATGCAGTCAAAAGGGAGAAGAAGAAGAAATCTCACTAAGCATGAGTAACCAACCTGTGAGTAGTAAATGGTGAAGATGGCATGGGATCTGCTGCTAGCTTCATGAACATGGGTGGCTGCTGTGATTCTGTGTATAAAAGGGAAGACAGTTAGTACAAGGACTGTTTATGCATGTAGACTCTGAAGGATCCATGGGGAATACAAAAAAGATTAGTCCTGAAGGTCACAGATGAGAATCAAAAAATATCATGTTAAGTCTAGTACAGTTAGAAAATGGTCCAAAGAGGGCAGAAGCAGCACTTTATGTGCTGACAGCTGAGAAAAAAACAGGTTAGTTTCACACCAATTCACACTGAAACACCATTTAAAAAGTGCGAAAAGCTAACATCAGAGTGAAAAGGGGACTACTATGGTGTTATCAACCTGGAACAATATCCCTAACATAGATCATTTAAAGGAGACAAAGGTAGAAAGCTTGCCAGAGAAAACTCCAAGACAGACAAAGGTAAGCTGCAGCTGGCCATGGTGGTACACACCTATAATGTCAGCACTCTGAAGTCTGAAGCAGAAGTATCACCCTAGTTTGAGGCCAGCCTCAACTACACAGTAGTTTACAAAAAAAAGAAGAAAAAAAGAAAACAAAGTTGTAAAACAGAATATTAATTTGTGCTGGAAAGGCTTTCTTTTTTTTTTTTTTGAGACAGAATCTCCCTACATAGTCCAGGCTGGCCTTGAGTCCTCAGCCTCCAGAGTGCTAGGATTACAGCATGTTTCATCACGCCCAGCTCAAAAAGGCTTCTGAAGTAAGATTTCGATTTACATCAATGTCATGTTTAAATCAGAAGGAATTTACAGTCTCCCTTAGAAATCCACTCCTGTGTTCACCCTCAAAGCTGAGAGCCTTCCCTTTCTCTAAATCCAAGTTAGTCACACTTTTGTTTAAGACTATCTCAGACTATTTCATTGGCTTCTGTTCTCATGAGAGCTGGAAAACTGGGAAAGGGGTCAAAATCTATAGGCTGATCTCATCATTCAAAGATAAAGAGGAAAAAGTGAAGCCTGACAGTTAAAGAACAGAGTTGAGGGCATCCTGAAGACCAGATACAAGTTCCTCCAGGAGAGTTCCATGAAAGCCCAGGGGAACATAAAATTTAAATGTTTCCTCTATTTCAGTTAAAATAAAGGTCCTGTTATTAATAATGTGCACAGGAGACTCTACATACATTTTTTCCATCTAGGAAATAAAACATTTTCCTAGGTATTAGTTAATAGTCTGGGTGCTTCATAATACCTAAAAACATAGAATGTTATCACAATTTTAGAACAGCTTTTAGAAGAGCCTACAGCACTTCGTTATTCATAATGGATTTAAAACAATTTTGGGGTGGTTACCTTACGTATCCAAAAACAGAAGAAAAGTTATTTTCTGATGTATTTTATCCTATATTCATCTTTATCAAACCTGAGAAGAGGCTAATGCAGGCAAGAATCCTTTTTCTTTTTTTTTTTTTTGTCTTTTTCAGACAGGGTCTCACTATGCAGTTCAAGCTGGCCTTGAGCTCACTTTGTAGCCCAAGCTGGTCTCAAACTCGCAATGATCTCCCGAGTGCTAGACTACAGGTGTGTGCCACTACGCCCAGTTTAAGAATCCATTCTTTGATCAAAGTAGCAAAAGCTGTGTATATTAAAGCAAAGAAGGCCGGGGATACAGCTCAGCAGCACAGTGCCTGCCTGGCGAGTGCAAGGCCCCAAGTTTGAGTCCCGGTACCAAAAAAAAAAAAGCAAAGTATAAATCTCTCTGGACTTACTATTATTATTATTATTATATGAAACAAAGTCTACTTCATTTTTAGTGGGAAGAGCACTAAACCTTAGTCAGCACTCCTTACCCTGCAGATATTACTGTTCTGAGAAGGGCCTCTTGGTGTGGATGTAGGGAGCTGCAGACAGAGACAACTGTGTCAGCACAGTCCACAGGGGAACAGAACACAAGACAGGAGAATGAGGCTGAAAGAATGATGGGGACAAACAAACCCATTACCTGTTTGCTATTCCCTCCTCCAAGAGTTGGATTACTTGCTTATAGTTGGTAACTACATGTTGAGATAGACCTATCAAGATTTGTGAGGGGAGAAAAGAAATCAGATAAAAATTATTTAAAAGAAATCAGATAAAAATTTAACCTGATTCTTTAGGCTAATTTCAACATTGATATTTCATACCAGTTGATAAACAAGAATGAGGAAATGGCTAAATTCAGATAATAAATTAAATCAACAAAAATTTACCGGAAACCTACTGTCAGGTACTAAGACAAGCTCTAGGAACAAAGGTTTCTGCCCTCACAGAGACTGTGTTCTGGAATTTGTGCTAACAATTCCTTGTAATTTTGCTATATAGGTAATAAGAAACATTTTCAGCCGTTACCTCACGTGGCCCTCACAAAATTCCTGAGATGAAGGGCAGGTGATATTTTGCCCACAAGGTGGCAGACTCAGGTTGGTACACAAAGCATAGAGTATCCACAGGTCTATCCTTCCACGGTGCACAATCCTGGAAAGTTACACTACCTATACAAGACAGCACAACCAAGTGCTACAGAAATAGGAGATAAAGTAAGGGCAGCAGAGCAGTGCTACAATCAGGCTCCATGGGAGAAGAAGGGAAACTTGAACTCAGTCACTATGGCAGGGATATGCTTTAAGACAGGTGAAGAGGAACCTAGGGGCATGTACAGCAATCTTTTATGGTTGGTACCAATCAGGTCACAAAAGGCCTCTGGAAGCCAGGAGTGGCGGCAAATGCCTATGATCCCAGCACTTGAGAAGCTGAGGCAGGAAGATCACCATGAGGTCAGCCTGGGCTACATACTGGTTTCAAGATCAGCCTGAAGCAAGACCCTGTCTCAAATTTTCTTTTAAAAAAAGGCCTCTGCAACCATGCTAGAGAATCTCTGTACAGTGTTAAGAGATTCAGAACAAAGAAACTTTATAGGCCTACTGCGGAATACAATAACAAAAATGAACAAAGTAATCTGAACAGTAGCTGAATTTTCTATAATTATGGAATGATTGTCATTACTTAGATGTGATAATTTTGTGGTTATATGTTTTAATTACTTTTTAGGGCCACATATTAAAAAATTCATAGATAAATTCATGTGACATCTAGAAGGAGCTTCAAAACGATACAGGATGAGGGACAATGAATGGGAATATAGATAAAGCAGGATTAACCCAGACTTAATGGTTACTGTAACAGGCACATGAGGTCATTACACTAGTATATCTAATTTTGCATATGTTCAAAATTGTCCGTAATAAAATGGTTTTACATCTCAAGTACAGAATTTTTGATAATTGCAAATTAACATATATAGACCACTAAAAACAACTAGAAAAGGTAGTATAAAATATAGAAGACATCTGCTTGAAGGCACAGAGGGATACCTACATAGTCAAATATATCCACTCCATACACTAGGGGAGGATGGAAGCCCAGAGACATGAAGCAGCATCTGCAGATGCTTTTGCCTGAGGACATCCGCCAGATCCTGGGGCAAAAGGCTGAGTGCAGTTTTCTCAACAGCCCTTTAAGAATGGAGAGGAGGGTACATACCAAAGCCTAGCAAGAAGAGAGCTTCTTTTTTTTTGGTTTTTTGTTTTTTATTTATTTTTGTTTTTTGAGACAAGGTCTCACTATGCTGTTGAGGTTGGCCTTGAACTCACTATGTAGCCCAGGCCGGCCTTGAACTCCAAGTGATCCTCCTGCCTCAGCCTACCAAATGCTGGGATTACAGGTGTGTACCACCACACCAGGCCCCTACTTCTTTTTTTTGAGACAAGGTTTCCCTATGTAGCCCAGGCTGGTCTCAAACTCATGGCGATCCTCCTGCCTCAGCCTCCTGAGTGCTGGGATGACAGGCATGTATCACCACATCCACCTCTAGTCGCTACTTCTTTTAGATGGAAACCCAAAGGACTCTGCAGGAATAACATGAACTAGAAGTACTGTAAATAAGTCTCTGAAAAGACTGCAGCTAAGTTGTGAACATTCTCAGTCTTGAAATGAGGTGATCCTCAACCAGTAGCATGCATGAGCTCTAGGCTGAATGAATATAAGTCGTCTTATATAGAAGACTTACGTAGAGGAAGAGTTTTAAATTATTTCTACACTTTTGTAAATACTTTCTGGTATAAAATTATAACCAAGCACACAAGTAGGCATGGCAATACAAATAAGAAAAAAAAAAAGTCAATAGACAGACAACTAAGCAAAACACAGATATCGGGGTTACCAGACAGAATTTGAAGTTAACTGCTTAACTATCTTCAAGGACCTAAATGACAAAAGGGCAAAATTTCAAAGAAAATTAGAAACTATAGTGGAAGAAACAAGTAGAAGTTCAAGACAAAAATTAAAGTGAAAACAAGAACTCAACAGTAAGTTAGACATAGCTGAACAATTAGTGAACAGAAAGGTCAGAATTTTATCTAAAATTTAGCAGAGAAAGACAAAACAATGGAACAGAGAGTAATAGTTACAAAGCACATTACAGAATAGATCTAACATATTTGTAATTAGAGTCCATAAGGAAAAAAGAATGAGTAAAAGCAATATCAGAAAAATTAATAACTAAGAACTTTGCAAAACAGGTTATGTTTTGTTCTGGTTTTTCTGCAGTATTAAGGACTGAACCCAGGACCTTTACACTGAGCTACAACCTTAGCTCTTTTTGTTTTGTTTTTTGTTGTTGTTTTTAGAGGAAGAGTTTCTATGTAAATTCAGGCTTGGCCTTGAACTCACTATGCAGCCCAGGTTGGTCTGGAACTCGTGGAAGTCCTTCTGTCTCAGCCTTCCAAATTCTGGTATTATAGGTATGTGCCACCACACCCAGCTAGCCCTTTTCAAAAAAAAATGTTGAGACAGGCATGGTGGTACCTGTAATCCGAGGACTCAGGAAGCTGAGGCAGAAGGGCTATACAGTGAGTTTAAGACCAGCCTGGACTACATAGCAAAACCCTGTTCAAACCAAAAAATTGAGACAGTGTAGCATTAAGTTGCTAAATTGCCCAAGCTAGGCTCAAATTTGCAATCCTCCTGCCTCAGCCTCCCAGAATGCTGAGATTATTGGCATGTACAATTACACACTATAAAACTGATTGTAGAAATTATATCTATCTGTATGTATATCGTAGAGTCACATATGATTTCAAAAAATTTAAATCTATCCCTAGGTATTTCATTATAAAACACTAAAATTTGAGCCAGCTGTGGTGGCACACACCTGCAGTCCCAGTTACCTGAGAAGGTAAGGTAGGAGGATCACTTAAGTTCACAGATTAGAGACAAGTCTAGGTAACAAAGTAAGACCCTCATCTCAAAAAAAACAAAAAAGATATACTATATTCATTCAATCAAAAGCTAAGAGAGTGTGTCAATAGCAGACCCACTTTACAGGAAATACAACCAGCTTTCACTGTCCTGAGTTCCACATCCATGGATTCAACCAACTATGCACTGAAAATATTTTTTAAAAATTTACTGCTCTTCTGCTTTTCATACCAGGAACTGAACTCACAGCCTCACGCTTGCCAGACAGGCACTGTGCCAAGCTACATCCCCGGCCCTTAAAAATTTAAATAACAATACATTTTTTAAAATTTTAAAATATAAGATAGTAACTGTTTACACTGAATTGGGTACTGTAAGTAATTTAGAGATGATGCAGAGTTTACAAGAGTGTGTGCATAGATTATATACCCATAGGTAAATACATACTACAGCATTTTATATCAAGAACTAAGGATCTGAGTACTTTGGTATCCACAGAGTCCTAGAAACCCCCTACCAGAGATACCAAGAGACAACCATATTAAAGTTGGAGTTGTTTTTAATTTTTGTGGTATTGGGAACTGAACTCAAGGAGCACTGAGGTGCACTCCCCAGGCCCTTTTAATTCTGAGACAAGATTTCACTAAAGTGCACAGGCTAGCCTCAAATTGGAGACCGTTCTGCCTCAATCTTTTGAGTAGATGGGATCACAGGCATGCAGTTAAAGGTTATTTCTCAGGCTGGAGAAACTCCCATGCAGAAGATAAGAAATGTTTTTAAAAGTAAAAATTAAAAAATGGCATATAAGAAAGAATAAATGGAAATTAAGTTCTCTATAGTTTTTTCACTGTCTGGGAAGAAGTACCAGTTAAACTGGTGTGGTGGCACAGGCCTGTAATCCCAGCATTTGGGAAGCTAAGGCAGGAGGATTGCTGCACATTTGAGGCCAGCCTGGGCTCTACAGTAACTTCAAGCCAGCCTAAACTACATAGCAAGACCCTGTCTCAAAAATAAAATTAATAAATAAAAATAAAAAGAAGCACTAGTTAACATTGGTTTTTTTTTTTTTTTGGTACTAAGAATCGAACTCAGGACCTTGTGTCTGCCAGGGAGGTGCTGTGTCACTGAGCTATATCTCCAGCCCTAGATTTTGATATTCAGTGGTCCATGTTATAATTTCAAGTGTAACCACCAAAACAATGAGATAATGTGCAAACAATAAGCCAATAGAGTAGAAACACATGATAATGTTAAAAAGTAATAAACCTGAACTACAGGGTAAAAAAATGCAGCAAGGGGCTGAGAATATAGCTCAGTGGAATCGCGCCTGCCTGGCAAGCACAAGGTCCCAAGTTCAATTCCAAAAAAAAAAAAAAAAAGGCAGCAAGATAAAGAGAAAACACAAAGTTATAGATTTAAACCCAAATAAAACTAGTAATTACATTAAACAAATACACACCACAAGCTCAAATTCAAAGACCAAAACTGTGACATTTAGATAAAGCAAAGGGCAAATAAACATTTTTATAAGATATAAATCTAAAACATAGATACAGAAAGGCTGAAAGTTTTTTCTTTTTTTAATTTTATTTTTTTGAAAGTTTTTTTTAAAAGGGTAAATATAGTGCCACACATAGTGGCACACACCTGTAAGACTGAGGGAGGAGGATCACTGCAACTTCCAGGCCATTCTGGGGTACACACGGAGACCCTGCCTCCCCAAAAAGGGGGATGATATAAAACATTAACCAAAAGAAAGCTAGATTAATTATGGTAAAGTCTGAGACTTTTTTTTGAGACTGGGTCTACGTTGTTTAGGTTAGCCTTACTCAAGGAAATCTTCCTGCCTCAGCCTCCTAAGGCTGCGATTACAGGTGTGCCTCACTACACCCACTTAAGAGACACTTTAAGACAAAAGCACTACTAGAGATAAAGAATCCTTCACAATGATGAAAGGGTTTTCAGGGATAAGAGCTGAGTGGTAGGGGTTCGATTCCCAGCACCACAAAAAGGAGGTGGTGGGTAGAGATTTCAATTCACCAGGAGTATCTATATACCTAGGGTTTCTAATTTTGTTTGCATATGAAGCTGCAAAACACATAAAAAAATTGACAGAAGAAAAAAACATAATCCTTTCATCTATAATCCATATCCATAATCCAAATCCACAATCCATAGGGATTATTAATTTGCCTTTGCTAGTACTTATTTTAACAAGCCGAAAAAAATGCAACAGCATTACAAAAGATTTAAACAATACAACTAGCAAGCTTGGTAAGCGCTAATACTGTAATATTGTGCCCAACTGTAACATGCTCTATTTTCAAGCACAGGTGAAAAATTTAGAAAAACTGACCAATATGCTCAATGGCATGAAGTTCATAAGAGTCAAAAAAAGACAGGAGTCCCCCCCGGCCAAAGTGCACTAGACAGCACCCTAACCAAATGCACCCTGACTCTAATGGGGACAACTAATCATTCAGATGGGACGGAAGGAGCAAATGATAGTAACTGATCAAAGCTAATTTAGGAACTTAGTGAAATCACCTCAAAATTTGATAAAAAGGGGCTGAGAGCTGGGTGTGGTGGTACATGCATGTGAATCCCACCACTTAGGAGGCTGAGGTAGGATTGCCATGAGTTTGAGGTCAGCCTGGGCTACACAATGAGTTCAAGGCAAGTTTGAAATACATGGCAAGACCCTGTCAAGAAGAGGAAAGGAGAAAGTAGCAAAAAGTCTTTCATCCTTTGGTTGCTTAAAGGCAGTCTGGAGTTTACCAAACCATAGGAAATACAGATGGGTATTTCTTAGTGAAGGAATTGTGAGTTCAGTGGTATAGAAACAGGAAAGTTGAAAGGGGATAGGGAAACGGAAAGGAAAAGGAAAAGGAAAAGGAAAAGGAAAGAGAGGGAAAGTAGTGGTGGCTGGGAATGAAGCATAGTGCAAAGCTCCTGTGTTCAATCCCCAATAATGAAAAAAAATATATATATATGAAAAATGGTAGCTGAGCACTGTAGTACAAACATATAATCCTAGCTACTCAAAGGCTGAGGCAGGAGGACTGCAAGTTGAATGCCAGCCTGGACAGCTTAGTGAGATCCTGTCTCAAAATAAAAAGGGCTGGGGATGTTATTCAGTGGTAGAACACTTGCTCAGCATGCACTGAGGCTCTGGATTCCATCCTCAGCATCACCACCAAAAAAAACAAAAATGAGGAGCTGGGGATTTAGCTCAGCGGCAAAGCGCCTGCCTGGCAAGCGCAAGGTCGTGAGTTCGGTTCCTGGTACCGGAGAAAAACCAAAAAAAAAAAAAAAACAAAACAAAAATGAGTAAGTTGTGACACTATGGTATCGATTCACAGTCTGCCTTGAAAGTACTGCTTTATACAAAAATGTATGTCTACAGAGTTTTCCAAAGGAAATTCACATTGCTTCCTAGCAAAGAAAATGGTATTTTTTTATGTTTCCTAGCTGCTGTTTATATGGAACACTTGGGAAAACAGACAAGATCAGAAACTTTGACCCCACTGGGTCATCTATTAGCTATGCCTGACCAGAAGAGACAAGCTCACGATCTTTCATGTCCCTCTCCTTGTCAGGATCTAAATTAGCATACTGTGTGAGAACAGGAACATACCATTTATGTTACTTCTTATAAATGTCATGAAAGGGTAAAAACTTCTTTCACAAAAGAACCTAACTGTCGACTGGAGATGTAGCTCAGCAGCACAGTGCCCGTCTGGCAAGCACAGGGTCCTGAGTCTGATTCCCGGTACCAAAAAACAAAAACAAAAACAAAAAAACCCTAATTATGCCTACTTACTGTATTTCCCTGAAAATAAGACAAAACCAAAAAATAAACTCTAGAATGATTTTTCAGAATGCTAATATAAGCTCTACCCTAAAAATAAGCTCCAGTTAAGATCATCAGCCAGACAGACACATTTAGTATGTCTACTGCAACACATGATATATCAAATGATAAAATAATATTAACACTGTGTATAATTAAATATAAATAATATTATTGACAGTACTTAAAATAACTGGTAATATAAATTATAATGAAGTATTTGTAAATTTCCAAGTGGGTACCTTTGAAGAGGTAAACACCTGTGTAAACAGATGAACTTAAGACTTCTTGCCAAATGACACAGTACAGACACAATGCATGAATAACGTGTGCACCTGATAATGAATGGATGTGGCTGTGTCTAATGTGAATGTTCATAATTCAATACATTGTGTACTGTAATAGATATACTTAATTCACTCATGTAAAATAGAGAAGCATTTTCTGAATTTTGGTCCCTGCAATTTTTCATCAGGATGTGTGGACCATCATCCTTAAATGTCATCATTTTTGTCGCCACTCCTACCTCGTAGGTCTTCAATTAACACTTGATTTAATGCAAACTCTGAAGCCCAGCCTGCAAGAGGTTGTTACTTGGATGCAGAATTC
This sequence comes from Chinchilla lanigera, assembly GCF_000276665.1. Lineage (NCBI taxonomy): Eukaryota > Metazoa > Chordata > Mammalia > Rodentia > Chinchillidae > Chinchilla > Chinchilla lanigera. Next base: position 9,320,892 of record NW_004955416.1, on the reverse strand, counting down.
ATGGAATAAAATCACTGACTGCTGTGTTGCCAACGCACTAGGAGCAGCTACATGGACAGGAAGCGCTCATTTAAGGAGAGCTCTACTGCTAGGCTGTAGATCCAACCTGTTCCAGGCCGCCTTCCCGACACTCACCATGCTTTGGCCACACTGGCCTCCCCGCTCTCTTCACTGTACCACTCCTCACGGGACTGGCTCCTTCATGGCCTTTAGCTCTCAATACTACCTCTCAGGAAAGCTGCCCTTAACACCAGACAGGCGGCTTGCCTACACTTTCCAAGGTTCTTTCCCATCACTCTATCTACTTACATTTTTATTAAGTTTTATCACAACTTCCAATTTGTTATCTGTTTCTGAGTGTAAGCTTGCCCACCCAGATAAGGGAAGGACCTTATCTTTTCTATCCAGTGTTTGGTACGTGGCCAGCACATGGTTGAGTATTCATTACACACATGTGGAAAGCATTAGGGAACATTAGGAACAGTTCCCAGACCTCAGTTTGGTCTCAGACTTCTAGCACACAGTAGCTCACCTTGTACATAAGGCCCCATCTCTGGATGTTCCCTGACCCTCAGGGTATAGGACTTTTTTTGATCAGACTGCTTCAACAGATCCCGTACCCGTTCATTATAGATTTCCAGAAAACTAGAAAAGAGACAAATGTAATACAATTAAATTTTTAAAAAAGAAAGAAAATTGCTAAGCTAATAATTGGAAGGTTCTAAGTTTGTTTTTAAATTCTTTTAAAAAATTTTTAGAAGGTTCTAGGTTCTTGTTCCAGATCTACCTCTGCCAATCTAAGGTCTTAATCAAGCCAGACCTTCCCCTTGAGTATCTTTTTCCATAGGCTGGAGCACTGGTGGTCACCATACCAGTGTTGGCTTTGATGTCTATGCTGATCTAAAATTAGCCCTCCAGGGCTACTTCAGTATAGTTTTTAGGGTATTCTGTCACCAGACAGTGGCCTGATCAGACTTTTACATGTGATCCTTCTATTGTTCTGTAAAGGTTGTTCAAGGGCCACTACCAAGCAATGAGGGAAACTAAGTTAAAAAGGTCCAGTTCCATCAGGGCATGGTGGTGCATGCCTATAATCTAAGCACTCTGGGAGGCTGAGGCAGGAGGACTGTAATGCAAGAGTTGTCTGCTGTGGCTTTTCTCTATCCTTCTGATGACACTGCAAGAAGAGAGGACAGCTAAACATGCTGAACTTGGGAACAGAAATAGGGAACATTTCAGGTCCTGGAGCTTGATGGGCTCTTACCTCACTTTTATCCTACAGGAGGATAGTAAAGAGGCACAATCTTCCTCTCTGATGAAGAGACCCTGCACAGACCAAAGAGGTGGGATGTCACTGAAGGGAATAGACAAAGGAGACCTACTTTAGAGAATCCAGTCAAGAGAGTCTATACCTCACATATCCGTGGTGTCAGCCCAACAGAGGCCTGGAGAACAGAATAAAGGAAAGTATTACTGTTTACTCTGAGCAGTGGTCCCCCCGATCCAATATTCTGGAAATCCCCTCAGGATGAAGGATGAGCCTGTGGCTCTTTGCATTAGCCTTTCTACATGAGGTGGCTTCACTGAAGTATACAGAAGATTTAGGTGCCCATGTTATCAAGACACTTGGGAAGACGGTGGCACATGCCTGTAATCCCAGCACTGGGGTGGCTGAGACAGGAGGACTGCTAAGAGTTTGAGGCCAGCCTGGGGCTACATAGTGAGTTCAAGGTCACCCTGAACTACATAGCAAGAACCTGTCTCAAAAATCACCACCCTCCCCACAAAAAACATTAAGAAACACTTGCAAGAGGAAAGCACCGATGAGAGACAAATGATCGCCGTAACACAAAGGGTGGAGAATCTAGCAAACCCAGACATGTGCCTTCATGCAATGAAGATGACATCCTTCTTGAATAAGCCTGCTTTACTACTGTGCCCTCAAGATCCCTACCTCTTATCCCTAAACACTGCAGGATTATAAGACATGGAGGCTATAAAATATGTATCTGCAGAGAAGTAGCTTCTTTCTCCATCTTATATCCACTTTAGGGGCTTTATGCTCCTTGGTTTAAGAAATAATTTCTTCTTTGAAATTTAAGTACACAAAACCACACTAAACAGGCACAAAGGAAGCAATGAGTGGGGCCCAAGGTAGCGGGATAATCCTTTAGGAGGAACAGTGTCCTACAGAACACCACTGCACAGTGTCATCTGCTACCCACTCTACAAGTTCATCTCTCTAGGATACTTCTGAACCTAGAACAAGAAGTTTTTGTGTTTTTTTGTTTTTGTTTTTTTGAGACAGGGTCTCACTATGTAGTACAGGCTAGCCTTGAACTTGAGCATGTACCCAGGCTTCCCTCAAATTCAACATGATCTTCCTGTCTCAGCCTCCGAAGAGCTGAGAGCTGGCATGTGCTACCATACCCAGCTCTAGAAGTATCCTTAAGGAATACTTCCCTCCTAACTTTCAGCGATAAAGGAGGCCTTCATTAAACCCTACTTACTTTTGACAGTTCTCAGCCCCCAGTTAATTCTCCTGCTTCTTTCTTACATATAGATCTAACACATGTAGCCTTTGAATGAGGCTAAATAACCTCACCTATGCCCAGCCCCAGTCAGCACTAAAGATTCAGTTTAGGTCTATCCAGAACAAAAGTGTTAAGATACTTCTAGTGATGAACTTGGAAATAATATAACAAATTCAGTCAGTTTGGCAAGGACTCCTTTGTCCAAGACACCTATAAAATTCTAAGATTCTTCAGAATCTAAGACAGAGGAATGAATTATTCAAAGTTTACCTTGCAATTACAGTAGTGAAAAGCTCATTTTAAGTATAGAAGGGGGCTCAAGTAAAATCTTGCTAAAGTTGCCTGACTATGTAAATCATGTTGTGTCACACTGGCAAGGACAATACAAGATACAGGTCTGCTGTGGCATTCAGAGGTAGCTCATGATAGTGTTAAGACTCACAGGGGTCCCCAGCATGGTATATGTCTTCCCAGAGCCTGTCTGTCCATAGGCAAAAAGGCAGATATTATAGCCCTCAGCAGCTCCGGATAATACTTCAGTCCCCAAATCCTGGAACACCTGTGACAACAAAAGGAGAGAAAATGTCAATGGCGCCTATTGAAAACTTAGAAATTTTTAATCTATAAAAAGTATAAAATATTTCAAGCATATATACTGTAAATTCCCATTATTTCATAAGAACCAATTCAGTTTTGGAAAAATATGACTAAGGAAAATTTAGTCAATCATTCAACTATTTTTTAAAGTGCCTACTGTATGCCACACGTAATACTAGATATTAAAGATTTAAAAACTATATGGTCTCTAGTCTTTTTTTTTTTTTTTTT